>NC_069506.1:14151961-14451961 GCF_027579735.1 Bombina bombina
TGAACAGGGCCCTTTGCGGGGCATGCCCCAAGAAAATCAGCTCTTTTGCCTGTAAAAAAAAACATACATTACCCCCCCCCAACATTACAACCCACCACCCACATACCCCTAATCTAACCCAAACCCCCCTTAAATAAACCTAACACTAAGCCCCTGAAGATCATCCTACCTTGTCTTCACCTCACCAGGTATCACCGATCCGTCCTGGCATCCGGTGCTGAAGAGGTCCAGAAGAGGCTCCAAAGTCTTCCTCCTATCCGGCAAGAAGAGGACATCCGGACCGGCAAACATCTTCATCCAAGCGGCATCTTCGATCTTCTTCCATCCGGTGCGGAGCGGGTCCATCTTGAAGCAGCCGACGCGGATCCATCCTCTTCTTCCGGCGTCTCCCGACGAATGACGGTTCCTTTAAGGGACGTCATCCAAGATGGCGTCCCTCGAATTCCGATTGGCTGATAGGATTCTATCAGCCAATCGGAATTAAGGTAGGAATATTCTGATTGGCTGATGGAATCAGCCAATCAGAATCAAGTTCAATCAGCCAATCAGATTGAGCTCGCATTCTATTGGCTGTTCTGATTAATTTAGAATAGGGTAGGGCATTTTTTTATTTTGGGGGTCTTTGTTATTTTATTAGGGGGCTTAGAGTAGGTGTAATTAGTTTAAAATTGTTGTAATATTTTTCTTATGTTTGTAAATATTTTTTTATTTTTTGTAACTTAGTTATTTTTTATTTTTTGTACTTTAGTTAGTTTATGTAATTGTAGTTATTTGTAGGAATTGTATTTAATTTATTTATTGATAGTGTAGTGTTAGGTTTTATTGTAGGTAATTGTAGGTATTTTATTTAATTAATTTATTGATAGGGTAGTGTTAGGTTTAATTATAACTTAGGTTAGGATTTATTTTACAGGTCATTTTGTAATTATTTTAACTAGGTAACTATTAAATAGTTCTTAACTATTTAATAGCTATTGTACCTGGTTAAAATAATTACAAAGTTGCCTGTAAAATAAATATTAATCCTAAAATAGCTACAATGTAATTATAATTTATATTGTAGCTATATTAGGATGTATTTTACAGGTAAGTATTTATCTTTAAATAGGAATAATTTATTTAATAAGAGTTAATTAATTTCGTTAGATTTAAATTATATTTAACTTAGGGGGGTGTTAGTGTTAGGGTTAGACTTAGCTTTAGGGGTTAATCCATTTATTATAGTAGCGGTGAGCTCCGGTCGTCAGATTAGGGGTTAATAATTGAAGTTAGGTGTCGGCGATGTTAGGGAGGGCAGATTAGGGGTTAATACTATTTATGATAGGGTTAGTGAGGCGGATTAGGGGTTAATACATTTATTATAGTAGCGGTGCAGTCCGCTCGGCAGATTAGGGGTTAATAAGTGTAGGCAGGTGGAGGCGACGTTGTGGGGGGCAGATTAGGGGTTAATAAATATAATATAGGGGTCAGCGGTGTTAGGGGCAGCAGATTAGGGGTACATAGGGATAATGTAAGTTGCGGCGGTTTACGGAGCAGCAGATTAGGGGTTAATAATATAATGCAGGGGTCAGCGATAGCGGGGGCGGCAGATTAGGGGTTAATAAGTGTAAGGTTAGGGGTGTTTAGACTCGGGGTACATGTTAGGGTGTTAGGTGTAGACGTAGGAAGTGTTTCTCCATAGGAAACAATGGGGCTGCGTTAGGAGCTGAACGCGGCTTTTTTGCAGGTGTTAGGTTTTTTTTCAGCTCAAACAGCCCCATTGTTTCCTATGGGGGAATCGTGCACGAGCACGTTTTTGAGGCTGGCCGCGTCCGTAAGCAACTCTGGTATCGAGAGTTGCATTTGCGGTAAAAATGCTCTACGCTCCTTTTTTGGAGCCTAACGCAGCATTTTTTTGGACTCTCGATACCAGAGTTATTTTTATGGTGCGGCCAGAAAAAAGCCTGCGTAGCGTTAACAACCCATCTACCGCCAAACTCCAAATCTAGGCCTTTGTATATACACATAGTAACACATAAATTTATATATGTATATACACATAGTAACACATAAATATATATGTATATACACATAGTAACACATAAATATATATGTATACACACATAGTAACACATAAATATATATGTATATACACATAGTAACACATAAATATATATGTATATACACATAGTAACACATAAATATATATGTATATACACATAGTAACACATAAATATATATGTATATACACATACTAACACATAAATATATATGTATATACACATAGTAACACATAAATATATATGTATATACACATAATAACACATAAATATATATGTATATACACATAATAACACATAAATATATATGTATATACACATACTAACACATAAATATATATGTATATACACATACTAACTCATAAATATATATTTATATGCACATAGTAACACATAAATATATATGTATATACACATAATAACACATAAATATATATGTATATATACATAGTAACACATAAATATATATGTATATACACATACTAACACATAAATATATATGTATATACACATACTAACACATAAATATATATGTATATACACATAACACATAAATATATATATGTATATACACATAGTAACACATAAATATATATGTATATACATATAATAACACATAAATATATATGTATATATACAGGCTAACACATAAATATATATGTATACACACATAGTAACACATAAATATATATGTTTATACACATAATAACACATAAATATATAGGTATATACACATAGTAACACATAAATAGATATGTATAAACACATAGTAACACATAAATATATATGTATATACACATAGTAACACATAAATATATATGTATATACACACAGTAACACATAAATATATATGTATATACACATAGTAACACATAAATATATATGTATATACACATACTAACACATAAATATATATGTATATACACATAGTAACACATAAATATATATGTATATACATATAGTAACACATAAATATATATGTATATACACATATTAACACATAAATATATATGTATATACACATACTAACACATAAATATATATGTATATACACATAGTAACACATAAATATATATGTATATGCACATAGTAACACATAAATATATACGTATATACACATAGTAACACATAAATATATATGTATATACACATAGTAACACATAAATATATATGTATATACACATAGTAACACATAAATATATATGTATATACACATAATAACACATGAATATATATGTATATGTGCATAGTAACACATAAATATATATATATATATATACATTTATATTTAAAAATGCTGCCCATCGCTGCGCTAATTATCCCCATTGCTGCGCGAGGTTCTGATGCTGTCTCTGACGGCATCAGAACGAGGGTCCAATAGGAGCCTATGGAAGCTCGCTCTTGTGAGCGCAATGCTTCCTAGCAATGTGAACGGAGATTGCATTCGCATTGCGATTTACTTGTAATACCACTGCACATTATCGTGCGCTGGTATTACAAAGTGGAGTGCTAATATTGCTTGCACGCAAACGAAGCGCTCCACTCGTAATCTAGCCCTTTGTATGACGTTTCTAACAGATTGTATTAGATTTTGTAGTAAAGATTACACAGTTCTCCAATTGACAATTACAATTATTTATTTTGCTATTGGACAGATATCCCATTTGTCTATCCCATAGCAAAGTTGTTTATCTTAGTCTGATACATCTGAAATAAATTCTGAAACTGTAGTTATTGTGCGGTTAAGTAATTTTCTGAGGAACTGCAATATTGGCCAATTCCTGAAATAACTTTCTCAGATGAAACAGAATTTGCATTATGCTAGTATCTTTTGTTAGTGCACACAGGCAAAACATGTCAGGGGCCTATAAATATTCATTAAATAAATTATTTGCCATGCTGAGGAAATCATTTTCTCTGTAAGATATATATTGCCCATTTGTGTCTGAATCTTCATACGGACACAGCTGACTTGGAGTTTCTGATCTATATCCAGTGACTCACTATATAACCGTGCTGATTAAATTAGATTAAAATAAAAAGGTGCACTGAGGTAAAGTCAGTGATATATTGATAACCTGAGACTTTTTGTTTAGGTGTACAAATCAAGGGAGAAATGTATCTTATCAGTGGGTTTGTCCAAATATAAATTTCTGAAGCCATATTTTTGTATTATTGTTTAAATACACGAGGAATCAATTTTAGTTTTTATATTGAATCACATTTTTTAATGATAAAAGAAAATACATTATGCATTCATATTTTTTTACTAAAATATCCTACCTTTTTAGTAAATTTTTTGTTTTTTGATTTTATTTGGTTGCATGTGCTATGTGTGTAGTTGTATTAGTGTATGGTGTCTGTGTGTGTGTTTGTATAGTGCATGGTGTCTGTGTGTGTGGATGTGTGCTTTTTTATTGTGTATGGTGTTTGTGTGTGTGCATGTGTGTGTTTGTATTGTGTATGGTATTTGTTTGTGTGTCTGTATTGTGTATGGTGTTTGTGTGTGTGCGTGCATGTGTGTGTTTGTATGGTGTCTGTGTGTGTTTTATAGTATATGGTGTCTGTGTGTGTGCATGTGTTTGTTTGTATTGTGTATGGTTTTTGTGTGTGTGCATGTGTGTTTTGTATTGTGTATGGTGTTTGTGTGTGTGCATTTGTGTGTTTGTATAGTGTATTGTGTATGTGTGTGTATTTGTATAGTTTATGGTGTTGTGTGTGTTTGTATAGTATATGGTGTCTGTGTGTGTGCATGTGTGTTTTTGTATAGTATATGGTGTTTGTGTGTGTGCATGTGTGTGTTTGTATAGTATATGGTGTTTGTGTGTGTGCATGCATAGTATATGGTGTTTGTGTGTGTGCATGTGTGTGTTTGTATAGTGTATGGTGTCTCTGTGTGCATGTGTATGTTTGTATAGTGAATTGTGTTTGTGTGTGTGCATGTGTGTGTTTGTATAGTGTATGGTGTTTGTATAGTGTATGTGTGTGTATTTGTATAGTGTATGCTGTCTGTGTGTGTTTGTATATGGTATGGTGTTTGTGTGTATGTGTGTGTTTGTATAGTGTATGGTGTTTGTGTGTTTGCATGTGTGTGTTTATATAATGTGTGGTGTCTGTGTTTGTATAGTATATGATGTTTGTGTGTGTGCATGTATAGTATATGGTGTTTGTGTGTGTGCATGTGTGTGTTTGTATAGTGTATGGTGTTTGTGTGTGTGTGTGTGTTTGTCTAGTGTAGGGTGCATGTGTGTGTATTTGTATAGTGTATGCTGTCTGTGTGTGTTTGTATATGGTATGGTGTTTGTGTGTATGTGTGTGTATGTGTGTGTTTGTATAGTGTATGGTGTTTGTGTGTGCATGTGTATGTTTGTATAGTGAATGGTGTTTGTGTGTGTGCATATGTGTGTTTGTATAGTGTATGGTGTTTGTGTGTGTGTGTGTGTTTGTCTAGTGTAGGGTGCATGTGTGTGTATTTGTATAGTGTATGCTGTCTGTGTGTGTTTGTATATGGTATGGTGTTTGTGTGTATGTGTGTGTATGTGTGTGTTTGTATAGTGTATGGTGTTTGTGTGTTTGCATGTGTGTGTTTAAATAATGTGTTGTGTCTGTGTGTGGACATGTGTGTTTGTATAGTGTATGGTGTCTCTGTGTGTGTATTTGTATAGTGTATGGTGTCTGTGTGTGCATGTGAGTATTTGTATAGTGTATGGTGTTTGTGTGTGTGTGTGTGCATGTGTGTGTTTCTATTGTGTATGGTGTCTGTGTGTGTTTGTATAGTGTATGCTGTTTGTGTGAACATGTGTTTGTTTGTATAGTGTATGTTGTTTGTGTGTTTGCATGTGTGTGTTTGTATAATGTATGGTGTCTGTATGTGGGCATGTGTGTTTCTATAGTGTATGGTGTTTGTATAGTGTATGGTGTCTCTGTGTGTGTGTATTTGTATAGTGTATGGTGTTTGCGTGTGTGCATGTGTGTATTTGTATAGTGTATTGTTTTTGTGTGTGTGTGCATGTGTGTGTTTCTATTGTGTATGGTGTTTGTGTGTGTTTGTATAGTGTCTCTGCGTGTGTGTATTTGTATAGTGTGTGCTGTCTGTGTGTGTATTTGTATAGTGTATGGTGTTTGTGTGTGATTTTGTGTATGTTTGTATAGTGTATGGTGTTTGTGTTTGTATAGTGTATGGTGTCTGTGTATTTGTTTAGTGTATGGTGTCTGTGTGTGTATTTGTATAGTGTACATTGTCTTTGTATGTGTTTGTATAATGTATGGTGTCTGTGTGTGTGTTTGTATAGTGTATGGTGTCTGTGTGTGTTTTTGTATAGTGTATGGTATCTGTGTGTGTGTGTGTATAGTGAATGGTGTCTGTGTCTGTGCATATTTGTATAGTGTATGGTGTCTGTGTTTATATAGTGTATGGTGTCTGTGTATGCATGTGTGTATTTGTATAGTGTATGGTGTCTGTGTGTGTGTTTGTATAGTGTATGTGTCTGTGTGTGTGTGTATTTGTATATTGTATAGTGTTTGTGTGTGTACATGTGTGTATTTGTATAGTGTATGGTGTTTGTGTGTGTGCAAGTGTGTGTTTATATAGTGTATGATGTGTGTGTGTGTGTTTGTATAGTATATGGTGTTTGTGTGTGCACATACAGTATACAGTATGTGTTTGTATAGTGTATGGTGTTTGTGCATGTGTGTTTGCATAGTGTATGTTGTCTGTGTGTGTGTATTTGTATACTGTATGGTGTGTGTGTGTGTTTGTATAGAGTATGGTGTCTGTGTGTGTGCATGTGCGTATGGTGTGTGTGTGTATTTGTATAGTTTATGGTGTGTGTGTGTGTGTGTGTGTTTTTGTATAGAGTATGGTGTCTGTGTGTGCATGTGTGTGTTTGTATAGTGTATGGTGTTTGTGTGCATGTGTGTCTTTGTATAGTTTATGGTGTTTGTGTGTGTGCATGTGTGTATTTGTATAGAGTATGGTGTCTGTGTGTATTTGTATAGTTTATGGTGTCTGTGTGAGTGTTTGTTTAGTGTATGGTGTTTGTGTGTGTGCATCTGTGTGTTTGTATAGTGTATGGTGTCTGTTGGTGCATTAGGGATGGGTGACACATGTGTTTAAATTCAAATGATAAAACAAATATTATTGTAGAAATTTGATTCATATAATCGAATGTTGATAAGAACGAATATTCTTATATAAATTATTTTATTGAATGTTATTTACAGTTTTCTAATGTCACATTCAAATTCGAACAAACGAACAAATGTATCAAAATTTGTTTTAAATTTTGAATTTTTAGAAACATTCGCCCATGTGTTTGGTGTTTTTGTGTGTGTGTTTGTATAGAGTATGGTGTTTGTGGAGTGTATAGGGGGGTAGTTATCAAGCCGTCAACCTCAAATACGCTGGAATTCCGCAGCGTATTTGTGGTGAGGCTGATTCGCCTTAGTTATCAAAGGCTCGAGACCGGCAAAAGTAGAATTTTGTGACGTAAGCTTCGATCCGCCGGACTCAGTCCGACACAGATCGATTCTTACGTCACTCCAGATGTAGGGGTATGTGGGTGGTGGGTTTTAATGTTGGGGGGGGTTGTATTTTTCTTTTACAGGCAAAAGAGCTGAACTTTGGGGCATGCCCCCACAAAAGGCCCTTTTAAGGGCTGGTAAGGTAAAAGAGCTTTGAACTTTATTTAATTTAGAATAGGGTAGGGCATTTTTTATTTTGGGGGGGTTTGTTATTTTATTAGGGGGCTTAGATTAGGTGTAAGTAGCTTAAAATTGTTGTAATATTTGTAAAATGTTTGTAACTTATTTTTTTATTTTTTGTAACAGCTTTTTTTTGTACTTTAGTTAGTTTATGTAATTGTATTTAATTGTAGTTATTTGTAGGTAGTTTATTTAATTAATTTAATGATAGTGTAGTATTAGGTTTAATTGTAACTTAGGTTAGGATTTATTTTACAGGTAATTTTGTATTTCTTTTAGCTAGGTAGTTATTAAATAGTTAATAACTATTTAATAACTATTCTAACTAGCTAAAATAAATACAAAGTTACCTGTAAAATAAAAATAAATCCTAAGATAGCTACAATATAATTATAATTTATATTGTAGCTATATTAGGGTTTATTTTACAGGTAAGTATTTAGTTTTAAATAGGAATAATTTATTAAAGTATAGTGTAGTGTTAGGTGTAATTGTAACTTAGGTTAGGATTTATTTTACAGGTAAATTTCAGTTTATTTTAGCTAGGTAAGCTATTAAATAGTTAATAACTATTTAATAGCTATTGTACCTAGTTAAAATAAATTGAAAGTTGCCTGTAAAATAAATATAAATCCTAAGATAGCTAGAATATAATTATTATTTATATTGTAGCTATATTAGGGTTTATTTTACAGGTAAGTATTTAGTTTTAAATAGGATTAATTTAGTTAATAATATAAATATTATTTAGATTTATTTAATTAATATTTAAGTTAGGGGGGTGTTAGGGTTAGTGTTAGACTTAGGTTTAGGGGTTAATAATTTTATTACAGTGGCGGCGGTGTAGGGGGGGCAGGATAGGGGTTAATAAATTTATTATAGGTGGCGACGGTGTAGGGGGGGCAGGATAGGGGTTAATAAATTTAATATAGGTGGCGACGGTGTAGGGGGGGCAGATTAGGGGTTAATAAATTTATTATAGGTGGCGACGGTGTAGGGGGGGCAGATTAGGGGTTAATAAATTTATTATAGGTGGCGACTGTGTAGGGGGGGCAGGATAGGGGTTAATAAATTTAATATAGGTTGCGGCGGGTTCAGGGAGCGGCGGTTTAGGGGTTAAACTATTTATTTATTTGCGGCGAGGTGCGGGATCAGCAGGATAGGGGTTAATAACTTTATTATAGAGGGCGACGGTATAGGGGGGGCAGGATAGGGGTTACTAGGTATAATGTAGGTGGCAGCGGTGTCCGGGAGCGGCGGTTTAGGGGTTAATACATTTATAAGACTTGCGGCGGGGTCTAGGAGCGGTGGTTTAGGGGTTAATACATTTATAAGACTTGCGGCAGGGTCTAGGAGCGGCGGTTTAGGGGTTAGTAACTTTATTTAGTTGTGGGGGGCTCCGGGGGCGCCGGTATAGGGGTTAGAGCAGTGCTTAGTGACAGGCTAGCAAGAAAGCTGTCAAACAGCCGAAGAGCAGCGAGATCGGATGAGTGATAACTCTCACAGTCCGCTGCTCATCTCCCCGCGGCTTTTTGACAGCTTTTTTTGATAACTTAGGCGTATTTTTTCAGGTTTTAAATTTTCATTTTTAATACTTAACTTTGTAGTACTTCCAAAAAAATACAGACAATTTAAATGTAATATAATTTCCAGGCATAAAGGTTTTCTACAAACTACCAAAAATGTAAAAAAAAAAATCAAAGTTAGAAGCAACTTTGAGCAGCCTGGCCAACCTCACTCTACTGTATATGATTCTATAAGCATTTGACATCAAGGAAAGGAGACATTCAGACACCTGTAGTATGTGCAATTAAAAAGTCCAGGGCTTATTAGAGATACATACAACAGTACATCAGTCATAGGCATGCTCCAGGCCAAAACAGTCAGCTGATCCGATGTGATTCCTGTGCCTCAAGCAAGCTTCCTCGGAGATCTAGTCTGGTACCATAAGGAGGCATTCAAGAGAGATGGAATTAGGTGTGACCAATCATCATCACTCAGTACATTAATTAATCAGGCCACATCTGGTTAGGCATCGTAGATATATATACACACTAATAATATTTAAAACTTAATAACAAATATTCTATTCAAAACAAAACACAAGTTTACAAAAAAATATTGAATAAGTATAGAATGAAAATGCTATCATGGGAGAGAAAAAAAGGATTTGGCCTATTTCAGCCTACTCAATCATCATGAGTTCCCAGATCCAAGATCATCTGCTGACTTCAACTGGAATGGTGAGTTTTTCACCCAACCTTCAGATGTAATCTATTTGTTTTTCCCTGACCCAACAATGGGCCAGATTGCAAGTGGCACACTATTTAACACTTTTGCTCTAGCATTAGCACAGACAGAAGTAAAGAATAGATATTACAAGTTGAAAGTAAAGTTTTTGCTCTAGCAAAACTCGATGCACGCTAACTTCAGGACTTCAGATATTATCGATTGTGCACTAACCCGACTGGAGATATTAATATTTCACATTCCAATGTTCTTCACATACTGGAAAATGTTGTTTTCATTTTAAATAAATATTTCTGTATGTGTATTGGAATTAGTGAGACATTCCTTGGTTGAGTTGGGGGTTAATTGAAAAACCCCAATCATGGCCCCAGAACTGACCAGTTTACTTTCAAATTGTAATATGTGTGCAAATTAATGCACCTATCTTATTTTAATATTATGCACTAACATTATTGTGCCACTTGTAATATTGCCCATTGTCTTTTACCTTTTGTTTACCATAAACCTCTAAGTCTTTAGTAAATATAGACAGCTTTTGTCTGTTCCTTGTTTCCTTGCCAACTAGTCTGTCATTCAATATTTACAACATAAGTTCCCAGTAGATATTCTCATGGTTAGAGTAACAGACTATTATATGTGCACACCCAACATGTAGACTCATTTTACCTGTCAAATAAATAGAAAAACTCTACTTAAGCCATCTGATGACAATTTATTCCATACATTATATAACTTGCCAAAGACTTTTGTGCATAGAAACAATCTAGCAAATATATAGTTTTCCAATTTATAATTTTCTGTGTATTTTGTGTCAGATTGTACTAATTTTAAGGGGTTAAATTGTTTTGTTTTTTCTATGAATAAAATATTATTTACTGGGAAACCACAAGAGGGGAATTATATAGTTCAGAAAATATATATGGAAATACATGGTTAGTCTCATTCAGTAAAAGAATGGCACTTGAATCTATTGGAATCAATCAATAATTATTTAATTTTATGGTCTAAAAAGCATAAATGTCACTTTTATGCCTACGGCAGGTTTAAATGGAAACATTGGTGGCTGAATAATGAATATCAGCACATTATATAGGTTAGAGTTTCCTTCTTCACTAAAGAAGTAACAAATGAGTATTTTCAAGCAGAATTAGGTATAAAAAAAGGATCAATGCCTAAAATTCAAACATGGGAGAAATATCACTGCATTAAACTGGAGAACAAAATAAGTGCATATAAAACGTTCAGCTTCACAAGTGTAAGACAACAGGAACCATAAACATCATCATATTTTTAGGAGCTAGCATGATTATATATATATATTAACTAAAGGTAGGTCACCAGCGCTAAAACTTCAACAAATCTTGACCAATATGCAGTAAAATTTACTGGTCATAAATTTAATATTACTCTGTATCCACCCCATCTATTTGTATGGGTAAGAGAAACAAATATCCTAATTGGCGGATGGTGTTAATATGTCTAATCGTGCTGCGTGTGATTGATACAGTGAACCCTTAACACTGTTAAAAATTGTAATAGGAAAGAGGAAATCAATACGTGTAAATCTGCGCACAGATAAAATCTTTACATATAGTGTATATCACCATATATCCAATTGTAAGAGTATATACCACTAGTATCTAACTTTAAAAATATATATAAATAGTCCAGTGTTGGATTAGGATGAGAAATAAATGGTGATCTTCTTACCAGATATTACCCCAATCATATGAGTAATGTATGCACTGAAAAGAAAATAGGGACACTTCTCCTGTATTCTCCCTGTGCTGCTCCCTTGGCCTGTGATTCTGTGGATTTTAATCCTAGGTCTGTTCTTAAACCAGGCTGCTGTTTAAGGGGTACTCCAACTCTTTGGTAGAAACGTCCAGCTTTTATTCCTTGTGGCTTTGTATCTTTGTATCCTCCAAGAGTAGGGTTGAGGTAGAAGGTCTCAATGAAATATCATAAAAGGAAAAGAAGAGATCACGTAGCATAACTCTGTATTAAAACGTATTTATTACTGTATTAAATAAAAAGATTTACACTTACATTTATAACCCTCAATCCTTAATGAGGTAAGCATTCAAGCATAAAAACATAGGTGGTTAAGTCCTGTGGAGCCTTTACTGGCCGTTTAAACTGCCTCCAATCTACGGGGTGTGTGTTCAACAGGAATCTTTACAAACCTTCTTTGTATGTTGGTTGTGTAAAAAACAATATAAAGGGTACAGTATTATAGTCCCATATAGTATAGTATAGCCTAATAGGTGTTTATAAACCCATGGTTGGAAATACCATAAAAATCAATCTTTTGTGTAAAATGCAGAAAAATAAAAATACAAACGTTACAAAAAACCCAAAAGTAAATTTTGGTAAAGTGCCACTATTATTTGCCGGTATCGTCAAGATAAGTTCTGTACACCCACTCAAGTTATCCTTAAGCGTTTCAAAGTGTGATCCACTTCTTAGTCAGAGGAAAAATGTGTGTACAGTATACCCGGCATTGGATTTAAAGGATGGCCGAGTGGGTGTATTTTTTCAGTAAGCTTTGGCGTAAGTACGTCATATGGATATATGCTGATATACACTATATGTAAAGATTTTATCTGTGCACGGATTTACACGTATTGATTTCCTCTTTCCTATTACAATATATATATATATATATATATATATATATATATATATATATTCAAAATATATATAAATTAAAGGGGCCTTTATAGTGAAGAAATGCATGCTGTCAATCTCTGCGTTTGATTCCCGCAAAGAGGGTTAAACACATAGAAAGTGCTACTCAGAAGATGAAGAGAACTGCCAATCAGCAGCGTTAGATGCACAGCTGTATTGTTTGACTTGCACTGCTTATTGGGTCAGCATCACTTTCTGCTCTGGACCAACAGTTAGTTCTCTGAGGTTCTTAAGTGGTGCATTACATATGTGTTTAACCCTTTTACAAAAGTTAAGCACATAGATTAGCAAGGTAAATAGTGATAAAATTAAAGGCTCAAACAATGAGATCATGTACTTTTTTCACTATAATGGCAATTTAACACTAAAAAAAGCAAAACAATGTTTAGATGCAGTTTAAATAACTTTTTAAATGTACCTCTATTAAATTTGATTTGTTCCCATGTTATTTTTACAAAATAACACCTAGATTACGAGTTTTGCGTTCGTGCTTTAACGCTGAAAAAAATGGTAATTTCAGCGTTAAAACAGCAACAGCTGTACCGCAAGCCTTTTCGCCTGTAACGCAACGTCAGTCGCACACTCAAAAAATGACGTTATTCCATGGGGTTCCCATAGCGCTGCCATTACAAGTTTTGCAGTGAGGCTAAAAAACTTGCGTTCCAGCCTATACCGACACGATCCGTTAAGCAAACTAAGAGCAGGAGTTATGAGTTTTACGCAACAAAACTGTTAAATAAAACTCATAACTAAACTGTTACAAAGTACACTTACACCCATAAACTACCTATTAACCCCTAAACCAAGGCCCTCCCGCATCACAAATACTTTATTAAAGTTATTAACCCCTAATCTGCCGCTCCCGACATCGCCGCCACTAATAAAATGTATTAACCCCTATTCCACCACTCCCCGACATCGTCGCCACTATACTAAAGTTATTAACCCCTATTCCCCTACACCCCGACATTGTCCAAACAATAATAAATAAACCCCTATTCTGCCGCTCCCCGACATCGTCGCCAATATACTAAAGTTATTAACCCCTATTCCCCCATACCCCGACATTGTCCACACAATAATAAATAAATAAACCCCTATTCTGCCGCTCCCCGACATTGCCGCCACAAAATAAAGTTATTAACCCCTAAACCTTTGGCCTCCCACATCACTACCACTAAATAAACCTATTAACCCCTGAACAGCCAGCCCCCCACATCGCCAAAAACTAAATTAAACTATAAACCCCTAAACCTAACAACCCCCTTACTTTAAATAAAAATTACAAGATCCCTATCTTAAAATAAATAAAAACTTACCTGTGAAATAAAAAAAGTTTAAACTATAAATTAAACTAACATTACTATTAGACTAAAATAAAAATAACTATTAAATAAATTTAATTACTCATTAAAAAATAACACTACTAAAAAAATTAAAAATACTAAATTACAAAATAAAATACTAAATTATAAAAAAATACTAAATTACAAAAAATAACAAACAAAATTATCCAAAGTAAAAACATTTACACCTAATCTAATAGCCCTATCAAAATAAAAAAGACCCCCCTAAAAAGGGCCACTTAAAGGACCTTTTGTAGGGCATTGTCCTAAAGAAATCAGCTCTTTTCCCTGTAAAAAAAATACAAAAAAAATACAAAGACTCCCCCAACAGTAAAACCTACCAACCAACCAACCCCCCAAAATTAAAAACCCAACACTAAAAAAAACCTAATCTACCCATAGCCCTGAAAAGGGCATTTGTATGGGCATTGCCCTTAAAAGGGCATTCAGCTCTTTTTCTTGCCCTTAAAAATGGCATTCAGCTCTTTTAAGACAAGCCCAAACCCTAATCTAAAAGAAAAAAAACACTCAAAAAAACCTCACAGCTGCTGAAGTCCGGCTTGAACGATCTTCATCCCAGTGGCTCTATTTTCATCCAGGCGGCTCCATCTTCATCCAGGCGGCTCCATCTTCATCCATCGAGTGACCGGTATCTTCTTCATCCCTGCGGAGGCGGAGCAGTCGATGCGCAGAGGTCCAGGTGAAAGTCCAAGTTGGAGGTCCAGGTGGAGGTCCATTAATCTGATGTGGGGGTTCTCTTGAGCCAATAGGAATGAGAGCTGCTTAAATCCTATTGGCTGATTTGAACAGCCAATAGGATTTTAGCAGCCCTAATTCCTATTGGCTGGTTTAAATTTTTCATCCAATAGGAATGCAATGGTACCCTCTGTATAAAAGGGGTACTTTGCATTTGAATTCTCAGTGTGCATGAAGAGGACCTCCACATCGGATCGATGGACCTCCACCTGGACCTCCGCCTTGGACCTTCGCCTGGACCTCTGCCTCCGCGCATCGACCGCTCCGCCTCCGCAGGGATGAAGAAGATGCCAGTCCCTCAATGGATGAAGATGGAGCCGCCTGGATGAAGATGGAGCCTTTTTTTTTTTTAGATTAGGGTCTGGGCTTGTCTTAAAAGAGCTGAATGCCCTTTTAAGGACAAGAAAAAGAGATGAATGCCCATGCAAATGCCCTTTTCAGGGCAATGGGTAGATTAGGTTTTTTATTTTTTTTTATTTTTTGTGGGTTTGGGGGGGGGGGGGTGGGGGTTTGTAATGTTAGAGGGGGTTTGTTTTTATTTTTTTTAAAAAGAGCTGATTTCTTTTGGGCAATGCCCTACAAAAGGCCCTTTTAAGGGCTATTGGTATTTTATTATAGATTAGGGTTCTTTTTTTTTTTTTTTTTTTTTTAAACAGGGTATTAGATTAGGTATAATGTTTATTATTTTAAATAATTATTTTGTGCAATGGTTTTTTTTTTCTTTTTGGGATGTTTTTTTTTTTTAGAATAGCCATTTTTTATTTTTAATGGGCAGAAAAATAGCTGAATGCCCATACAAATGCCCTTTTCAGGGCAATGGGTAGATTAGGTTTAACTTTATTTTTTATTTTGTGGGTTTGGGGGGTGGGGGTTTGTATACTGTTAAGGGTTGTTTGCTTTTCTTTTGTAGCAAAAGAGCTGATTTCTTTCGGGCAATGCCCTTCAAAAGGTCCTTTTAAGGGCCCTTGGTAGTTTATTATAGATTAGGGTTTTTTATTTTGGGGTGATATTTTTTTTTTTTAAAACAGGGTATTAGAATAGGAATAATTTTTATTGTTTTGGATAATTTAGTTTATTTTTTGTAATGGTAGTTTTTTATTTTTTGTAATTTTAGTGTTTTTTATTTTTTGTAATGTTAGTTGTTTTTTTTGTAATGTTAGGTTTTAGTGTTAGGCAGCTTAGGTTTTACTTTTATTTCACAAGTAAGTTTGTATTTATTTATTTATTTTTTGTCAAATAATTTTTTTGAGGTTCTCATATAAGCATACAAACAATTATCATCAGCAAGTTATAAAACATAACACAACAACAATTTACAGTATGCGTCCAAAATAAACATACACAGAGATGAACCTCACGTTTTCATAATTTTCTTAGAAATATTACCCTTAATGAGTATTTAAGACCTCTTGGGCCTAAATATCTATATAGAAGTTGCATAGGAAGATGTAATAGCAAAGTAAACAACCAATGTAAACTGAACATAAACAACCTGTTAAATTAAGGATAAAAAAAATCATTGCAAGAATATTACAATTTCTAAATAACCTATAAGGTTGTTAACATAATGAGTATAGGTAATATTGTACTAAAGCCAAGAGTAATACAGTAGACAAACTGCAGTATGAGGCTTACAATATATAGAAAGTAAAAAAGTGTTAGATTAGAGGGAATCTAAGCCACCTAATTCTGGGCATTTAGGGTAAAAGTTACTATTTCTATGGTTGCGGTATAGAAAAGATAAACCTCATAGGTAGTCCACCACCACTAGGAGGCTCATTATATGGAGGGGGGGAGGTGGTTATTTAAATGTGGTAGTTAGAGAGGATCGCTTACTCAAAAATAAAACACGCTACAGCATTACCCTCATAAGCGTATAGGTTACTAGAAGGAAACCACAAGGGGGTTGGTTACATACTAGACTATTGCCCTGTCTGGCATGGTGGACCCTTAAATTCTAAAACCATTTGTTTAGACATGATTTATGTAGCTCAGGTAAAGTATTATATGTAGGTAAACCATAGATGAGAGTAGCAATGTGGGTCCAGCCCACGCTAGTGACATGATAAATGTTTCATAGCAACGCTACGCGTTATCTTACAACAATGGCCATGTCATTAGGTTATTAGGTTTGCACATTATGTCACACATTAAAGAAAAAGAATAACAATACGAACTAGCTTTAGGAACCAACAGAAAACAAATGCAGGGTAATTAGAAGCGCCAAGCGCCACCCAGTTACATTCCTTCCAGACCTCTTAAATTATCAACTGTGGAGTGTAGCGACTAAGAATCATCAGGTTGATACTATAACGCTTGTTGATACCTTCTTGGACTCAGTGTCAATATGCAATGTGGCAGGTGTAAATGAGAACCTACCTGAGCAAGATGCTAGCCAGGTGACACAGTCAGCTTAGGGAATTTCCTATAAAGTAATATAGTTTAATGAGAATTAAATTGTCTCAGAACTAAAATGTAAGCATGTCAATAGTACTTATCTACACTCTTGCATATTTTATATAGTTAAAACTCACCACTCAAGCACGGGCCCTATACCCAAGTAGCAGGTCAGACAGATATATAGGTAGACAAGTATTTTTTTGTGGTAATCTACTTTTTGTTTATAGACAAAGTCCCTGATAAGCCTGTACTAATAAAGGGTCATCCTTAGCTGTAGTGAAGCTTTTGAGATTTGAGATCTAATAGGTCTAGATAAATAAGCTCCTAATCACAGGAAGACCTATGTTATTATTTAAAGTGGTAGTGATTGATAACATAAAGCTCTAAGCTTACTTTTATTCTGCATACAAATATAACTCGCCCCTATTTAAGGAGCTCAATATCTAATGAAGGTAACGAAAAATGCTAACCTTATCCTTAAATAATATTCTACGTAGCGGTGTCCATATTTGACCAAGTAGATGTACTGTGTTACTAAGAAAAAGTAACCAAAAGGGGAGATTAAGACTAAAACAGCCCCACTTGAGTTTCATTTTTAGCAAGGTAGCTGTTTCACCCAAGTGTGTGCAACTAAGGTATTTAGCACGGCAATCAACATGAGTAAAACGCTGCATAAGATAGAGGTACTAAAAAACAAAACTATATATAGCTTATTATAAAATTCTCTATATCAGGAGTTTTTATAGAATTGCAAAAAAAAAAAAGACATTATGAAGGCTGTTGCAATTTTAAAATACACAGTTGTCACAGATAACATTAAGATAATTTTTCAATAAAATATTATACAATAATCCGTACTTGTGTTGTTTCTCTGATACTCATAGCTCTAACATCCCTTGGCTGTTGAGTAGTAGTTATAAGCTGATAAGGCAGATGCTAGTTATATCTTAAGGTTGTCCAATAATTGCAGGATGAGAGTCTTATTGTTAATCACAATTTAATGAAAAGCCTGCAGTTTTCATAGGCGCTGTTCACAATAAAGTCTTACGACATAGTACTCTGCACCATATTATTTTTTTTTGGATAGTTATATCTGAGATCTAATATATCACTCAGCCCTATGGGCACTCATGAACCTGGGAAAATGGTAAGTAGCATATCAATATTCTATATTATATTTTCTCTTGCTGCACAACCATAAATGGAAATTAGACATGTGCGATTCGGTTCGGTTAGATTCGGAAATTCGGCAAATTCGGCAAATTCGGCAATTCGGATCGAACCGAATTTCTGAATTAAAACGTTGCAGAATTTTCAGAATCAAACCGAATCGAAACGATTCGTAAATTCGGATGGCCATTGGGATTACACTAGTATTATACAGTATGTTAGGTTAACACCTAATATACAGTATAATACTAGTCTAATCCCACCTAACACTTACCGAATTTCCGAATCTCCGAACCGAATCAAACTGAATCCAGCCGAATTTCTTCGAATCCGAATGAATCCGAAACGGATCCGAAACGAATCGATTCGAAATTATCCGAATTCGAATCGATCCGAACCGAACTTCGAAAAATTCCGAATCGATCCGAACCTAACCGAATTTTTTCGCCATGCACATGTCTAATGGAAATATTAGAACACATAATTGTTATGTAAGCTTACTGTGCGAGGAAGAGATCCATATGATGTGAACAATAATCAGAATGTGGTTGCAGTAAAGCTGCCACATGGAATAGCACTTACTAAGCTATATAATCTAAATTTATAATCTGTACCACTCAATTTAGTGCCTCAAGATAACATAAAGGAGTGGGACCACAAAGAGCATGTAAAAAAAAGCAGATATAATTACAGTAAACTTAAAATGAAATGCACCTTATTACAAGAGAAAAGTGGCATTTAGTATGTTTACTGAATGTCCATATATTGAGTCAATCTGTATAATAGTCTAAAATAGGAGACGTGGTAAACCCAAAAGGATTAGTGTTAAACTCGGTGGGTGATAGGAGCAAAATCTTCATGATATAGCGTTGGTTAGCCACACATGTATTAACCTACCCCTGTTTTCACAAATTCCACAGTGAGTATATAGAGCAAACCTTCCTCTTTGAGCGTAGATTTGTTACCATCCTCTGCATCATGATGTGTGATGTATTGCAGGCGTGATGGACACCATATCCATTGCACTGGAGGGGTACGTGATCTCTGGTGTCTCTTTTTCTTTGCAGCCTGCTTGGTTTTTGAATGGTACAGTCGCTTCATGTGCTTGTTATGGGCCGCTGGCTTAACGGGCCCCCTTGTTATTGGTGCTCCACTGGGCTTACTATGTGTATCGAAGTGCCCGTTGTTGAATGGCAGACTTCCTCCAAGGAGTCGTAATTTATTGCGTGTGCTCCCTCCGGATAGCTGCATTTCTGGATAATAGGCTCTAAGCATCTCTCTAACCTAGAGAAATGGTCAATCAGGAGCTTCTCTATAGTCCTCCATAAATCCTTCGGGATGCCCTCCATAGTCATTGCGTAGACTTCAGCTCTGTGAGAAGCCCATCAATGAATTGCAAACTGCTTCAGTACTTATAGTATTGATGCGCAATGAGATCAAGCAAGATGGCGCTTCCTTTCCCCTCGACCGTATCTTTTAAAGCCTCAGCGTTCACATTGCAACCTACTTGCGGTCGATTTGTCAGTTCTAGCCTGAAGCTCTATGAACTAAGTCATTGGCCGGTATATTGTAGAGCAGTGTTCATGCGGATATTATGAATTGAGTACCCCTTTGTCTATTTGTTTGCACGGAGCAAAGTGACTATGCAGCCTTCTCCATTGTCGGTCAAACTCCGCCCCCCAGTTTGTATTTATTTTGCCTAGGTAGTTAGTAAATAGTTAATGTATTATTTACTAACTAGTCTAGCAAGTTAAAATAAATACAAACTTACCTGTGAAATAAAAAATAAAACCTAAACTAGCTACAATATTACTATTAGTTATATTGTAGCTAGCTTAGGTTTTATTTTTATTTCACAAGTAAGTTTGTTTTTAGTTTTTATTAGTTAATAATTAATTTAGTTAATTTTAATTAGTTAATAATTGTAACTTTAATTTAGGTCTATTTTAATTATGTTGAAGTTAGGGGGTGTTAGGGTTACGATTAGGTTTAGGGTTAGGTTTAGGGGTTAATATAGATTAATTTAGGTTGTTGCGATGTGTGGGGGCTGGCGGTTTAGGGGTTAATAGGTTTATTTAGTGGTAGTGATGTCGGGGAGTGGCGGAATAGGGGTTAATATCTTTATTATAGTGTGGGTGATGTTGGTGTGTGGGGAAATAGGGGTTAATAACTTTATTATAGTGGTGGTGATATCGGGAGTGGCAGATTAGGGGTTAATAGTTATTTCAGTGGCGGCGATATCGGGAGCGGCAGATTAGAGGTTAATAACATTATGTAGGTGTCGTTGATGTCGGGGGCAGCGGATTAGGGGTGTTTAGACTTGGAGTTTGTTAGGGTTTTAGGTTTAAACATAACTTTTTTTCCCCATAGACATCATTGAGGCTGCGTTACGGAGCTTTTCATTACGTGATCGCAGGTGTTAGATTTTTTTCTAGCACTCTCTCCTCATTGATGTCTATGCGGTAAGCGTGCATGAGCACGTCAAAGCAGCGCTTTTATTTTGTGCGATATGGAGTTCAACGCAACCATATTGCATGCACAAGCCGGCTTTTCAAAAGCTCGTAATGGCAGCTCTATGGAGGGTGAAATAACGCAACTTTTGTTGCATTCGTTTCGCACCCTCTATAGCGCAAAACTTGTAATCTAGGTGTAAATAAATGAATTGTGAAAATGTATTGCAACATTTCTAAATGATGTATAATTAAACATTATCTGGGGAATGAAATTTTGAGTTATGTTTCTGTAAGTCACTCATTTAGGGTTAGATAACAAGTGGTGCTAATGTTAACGGACATGGGATATTAATATATCGCCCACGAGTTAACTTGCACGCGTACTGCATATTGAAAGTAAATGTGACTAAATTTGTGGGGCAAGATTACATATACTGTGTCGCCTGCAAAAGTATCACATATACAGCCACGCATATAAATGCGGCACATATATTTCACCCGTCGGCCACAATTTTTACTCCAATAAGTTAACATAGAACCGCATCTCAAATCAGTATCACATATTCAGCGCAAAGACTTACTCAGCGAAAATGGATACATTTTACTCCATTTTCACCTCATCACTCATAGGCAGGCTTAGCAAACCTTGCGGTGAGTATGTGAGCACCGTAACTCCCGCAACTGCCTGAAAATATTAATTAACACCTAACGCATGCGCAATATCTATCTACCTCCTGAAAATAACTAACACCTGTCAACCGCAAACCCCCACCACAATAACTAATAAAGTACATGAACCCCTAATCCGCCATTAACCCACATCGCAATAAACCTAATAAAGTATACAAACCACTAATCTGCCATTAACCCACATCGCAACAAACCTCATAAAACTATTAACCCCAAATCCGCCAAATCCACACAACACAATAATCCTAATAAATCTATTAACCCCTATTCCACCAACCCCCCACAACGTAAATAACTAATTCAATTACTAAGACCCTTAACCTAACACCCCCAAAATTAACCACAATTGCCTAAAATAAAAAATACTAAATTACAATTAAAATAAAAAGTTAACATTACTTAAAAATAAAAAATCCTACATTTAAATTAATCTAAGATTACAAAAAATAAACCAAATTATCAAAAATAAAAAAGCCCCTCCAAAATAAAACACCCCCCCAATCTAATGCTAAACTACCAATAGCCTTTAAAATGGCCTTTTGTAGAGCATTGCCCTAAGTTAAACAGCTCTTTTCCTTAAAAAAAATACTAAGTCCCCCTCTAACAGTAAACCCCCCACCCACCAAACCCCCAAAATAAGAAAACCTAACACTAGAAAATCCTAAACTACCCATTGCCCCTAAAGGGGCATTTGTATGGGCATTGCCCTTAAAAGGGCATTCAGCTCTTTTACTGCCCTTAAAATGGCATTCAGCTCTTTTAAGAGTGCCCAGAAATCCCTAATCTAAAAAAAAACAAACCCCCCAAAAATTAAAAAAAAAGCCTAAGCCTAACCCCCCAAATAGGTACTCACCGTTCCGGAAGTCCGGCGGAGAAGGTCCTGTTCCAGGCGGTGAAGTCTTCTTCCAAGCGGCCGACATCTTCTTCCAAGCGGGAATCTCTTCCTTCTTCATCCAGGACCAAGCTGGCGTGGAGCGGAGATGAGCAGGACCGGTGGCTGCGGAGCCATGGAGCATGGAGGATCCTCTTCGTACAATCCCTTCCGTACACTGAATAGTGAATTCAAGGTACGCATTTAAATATGGTGTCCCTTGCATTCCTATTGGCTGATTTGATTCTTCATCTCTGCTCCGCGCCGGCTTGGTCCTGGATAAAGAAGGAAAAGATCCCCACTTGGAAGAAGATGTCGGCCGCTTGGAAGAAGAGTTCACTGCCTGGAACAGGACCTTCTCCCCCGGACTTCAGGAAAAGTGAGTACCTAGTTGGGGGGTTAGACTTAGGCTTTTTTTTAATTTTTTGTGGGTTTGTTTATTATAGATTAGGGTTTTTTATTTTGGGGTGATTTTTTTTAAAAACAGGGTATTAGAATAGGAATAATTTTTATTGTTTTGGATAATTTAGTTTGTTATTTTTTGTAATGGTAATTTTTTATTTTTTGTAATGTTAGTTGTTTTTTTTTGTAATGTTAGGTTTTAGTGTTAGGCAGCTTAGGTTTTATTTTATTTTCACAAGTAAATTTGTATTTATTTTAACTAGGTAGTTAGTAAATAGTTAATTTACTATTTACTAACTAGTCTACCAAGTTAAAATAAATACAAACTTACCTGTGAAATAAAAAATAAAACCTAAGCTAGCTACAATATAACTATTAGTTATATTGTAGCTAGCTTAGGTTTTATTTTTATTTCACAGGTAAGTTTGCTTTTAGTTTTAAATAGGTATTAGTTAGTTAATAATTGTGACTTTAATTTAGGTCTATTTTAATTATGTTGAAGTTAGGGGGTGTTAGGGTTACGATTAGGTTTAGGGTTAGGTTTAGGGATTAATATAGATTAATTTAGGTTGTTTCAATGCGGGGGGCTGGCGGTTTAGGGGTTAATATCTTTATTTAGTGGTAGTGATCTTGGGGAGCGGCGGAATAGGGGTTAATATCTTTATTATAGTGTGGGCAATGTTGGTGTGCGGAGGAATAGGGGTTAATAACTTTATTATAGTGGTGGCGATATCGGGAGCGGCAGATAGGGGGTTAATAGTTATTTCAGTGGCGGCGATATTGGGAGCGATAGATTAGAGGTTAATAACATTATGTAGGTGTCGGTGATGTCGGAGGCAGCGGATTAGGGGTGTTTAGACTTGGAGTTTGTTAGGGTTTTAGGTTTTTTTTTTATCTTTTTCAATTTGAGACCCTCCGACAGGCGTGGCCCCGGGAGGAACCCGGGGCCGTGGGGTGCGTTCAAAGTGTCGACGATCAATGTGTCCTGCAATTCACACTTAGCTGCGTTCTTCATCGACGCGTGAGCCGAGTGATCCACCGCCGAGAGTAAGCAAAAAGGTGAGTCACTGCGAACCCCACCCACACATCCCACCCCGACTCCCCTACCGCACCGGAAACAGTGCAGCCAGAGAGCCCCCGGGCTCAAAGCAATTCCTCCGACCCACCCAGACCCGCAAATGGCACACACAATGAGCCATTTTCTCCATATTTTGTATTTAGTGGAGGATTTTAAACTTACTTTTTGCCTCCCCATAATTTTAATAGTTGTTATATATATATATAAAAAAATATATATATATATATATATATATATATATATATATATATAAAAGCAGACTTTTATTTTAGTACTGGCAGACTTTCTGCCAGTACTTAAAATGGGGGTGACAATTATGCGGTGGAGGAGGGAAGAGAGCTGTTTGAGAGGGGTCAGGGAGGGATCAGGGGGAGGGATGTTTCAGGTGGGAGGCTGATCTCGACACTAAAGCTAAAATTAACCCTACAAGCTACCTGGGCATAATAGAAGTGTGGTGCGCAGCGGCATTTAGCGGCCTTATAATTACCAAAAAGCAATGCCAAAGTCATATATGTCTGCCATTTCTGAACAAAGGGGATCCCAGAGAAGAATTTACAACCATTTGTGCCATGATTGCACAAGCTGTTTGTAACTATTTTCAGTGAGAAACCTAAAATTGTGAATAAGTGAATTTTTATTTTATTTGTTCGCATTTGGCGGTGAAATGGTGGCATGAAATATACCAAAATGGGCCTAGATCAATACCTTGGGTTGTCTACTAAAAAAAAATATATAGTTTTGATAGGTAAATATAAAAAAGGCTCTAAATAGATTTAAATATGTTTAAATATAGTGATGACAAAAATGCTAAAAATGCTCTGGTCTTTTGGGAAAGTTTTTGTCTGAAGTGCCTGGTCCTTAAGGGGTTAACATAACTTGCAGCAGAAACTTAATCCAGTCACAGCCGGTTATTAACAGCCACATTCAGTCACAGACAGCTATATGCTGATACAATGCTGCACCTTGCTATTGTGATGTAATAATAACCAAAGTTATATAAAGAGTTGCCAACACAATTCAAAGGGATAAGATGGATTTCATCTGATGGCTGAGATGAGCTGGTGGTGGTTGCTGGCAGGGTCAACCACCCTATGGATTATCAGGAGAACATCTCATGGTAAGGCTCTGTAACATATATGCACACCAGACTCATAACCCTGCAATTTCTCTTTCAGCCCCATACCCACATTAGACCCCTTACCCTGCAACTGTTCTGTCACATCTATACCTGCACAGACATGAACAGGGAAGATATTGTCAGTCTATTTAGTGAAATATTTACAGTTATTAATTAATATCCTGGAGTCTCAGTAACAGGCTGCTGTGCTTGGCACTTTATATTAAAAAGACATAAAACAAGTTGGGATAGAGACAAAATATATTAATATGTACTTTAATTAAATAATTAACCCTTTTTTTTTTTAGTTTCTGAATTGTAAAGCTCTAACTCCCCCCACACATTTCCTTCTATGGCTGTATCTATATCTATTGTTGTTTTGGT
The DNA here is from genome assembly GCF_027579735.1 of Bombina bombina. NCBI lineage: Eukaryota > Metazoa > Chordata > Amphibia > Anura > Bombinatoridae > Bombina > Bombina bombina. The sequence goes on from NC_069506.1 coordinate 14,177,312, forward strand.
AGGGATTATCTGCTGGAGCATGTGGAGTTGGCTTCTCCAGGCAGTTTAGCTGTGTAATTCATTTTGCTTATTTTTGAAAATGTATTTTAAAATACTTGCCAGCATTTTTTTTTTTTTTAAATATAAATCTTTATTGTGAATCATATAATATACATTAAAATGCATTAAAATCATATTGTGTACACAGCTTATTGATAAGTACATCAGACACTTTTACAGTTATAGATTAGTATTTCAAGTCTAGTAATCAAAACATTTAAATATCGTTAGATATGTTATCTTATTAATTTATAATATTCCTTTGTATAATATATTCTGGATTTCTACTCTTAATGATTTAATGTATGGCTCCCATTTCTTAATAAAAGTTTCCTTCCACGGGGGGCGTGTCCTAGCCATTAGCCGGATCAGTCGCATATTTTACAGCTCCAGCAGACTCATGAATAATTCTCAATTTATTCTAGGGGATTTTTAAACTTTGTCCCTGAAACTTTACTTTTCCCCAACTCCTATTACCGGCTGCATTGAGTCATGAGAAAACCGGTGATATATCTTCCTTTCTACCAGACCAACTATGGAGCAGAGGCCTAACCAGCATATCCACCATCTTTCCTCTCCTTATAGTACTACAGGCCATCGTGCTGATCTATTCTATTGGGCAAATTAACCCTGCACAAATCTTATCATGCAAGTCCCAGAAACCACCCTGCTCGCATGGCTCTCAGAACTGAGCGTTTTACTAGACAAGAATTTTGCCCAGCTCTCTAGAGACATTGTGGAATGTTTCGGTGCACATGGGAATCCTTATGGTTCATCGGACGGAGATACGCAAGATCCTACCTTTCCCTTAATAAGCGCGGCGACCAGAAGCTTAGAAAAACCACAAGTTGATATACTACAGATGCCCAGTGGCAAAGATTTGCGGGAGACCTCCACCCAGTTTGTGTATGAGGACGCTGCTGCTATTACTCACAGAGTGGAACAGGGTCACCGCGTTGTAGGAGATCTCCAGAGAATGCAGAGGTATAGCAAAGAATCTCAACGCCAGCCGTCTCTGTTCAAGCCGCAACAATTTGCTCACACTACGCTAGTGCCCAAACAATATTGAGCGCAACCACAGTTGGTCTCTCAGCTAACACTAGCAATCCTGAATCGCTGGGACAAAAGGGAACTCTATCCTCCATACTATAATCCAGCCGAGCACGGAACATCTCAGGAAACATCATACCTCCTAAACCTACGCAAGAGCCTGAGAGCTGGTGTGGGCTAAAGCTATTGCATCATGCTCGATAAGAATTTCAATGATACATCTCAAAAGGGAATATACTGCTTTTTTTGTGTATGCACAAGGACGCCCATTTGATGACCTGGAAGGAACTAGTTTTGCTATTACCATATGACTGTATCCATGGGGCTTCACAACACCAGAAGCATAGAATTACTAATCCATCCTTGTTCTACTGTTTTTTAGAAACAGATTTAGGGAGGCACTTACACTCCACACTGTTAATTTGTTTTCCTCTCTGTTAGTTTTCTATAGTGGATATATATGTGTGACTGATCATATATGACTATATTGCCCTGAATCCCCTAATTTCCCTGCAACTTGTTTATTATAGTGATTATGCATGCGCTAGTTGAAGGCCATAAATGTCAATTTAACTAACTAAGCTAGAAATGCCATACCAATTGCTATCTTGGCTGATACTCTGTCCTACCCAATATAGAGTAGCCCAGTGCCTGGACCCAAGGACTAGGGGTTAATAGATTTGTATAGTACCAATAGTTAAAAATCTTGTCTAGGAGTCTGTCTTTGAGTTTTAATTAGACACCACAATGTAGATAAGTCCCACGGTCAGCACAGTTCTGTTTAGGTTAGGTATATTGTGTGTATAAATTTCTTGCACGGATACAGAGCATATGCAGCGACTGATTCCTATATATTAATTTAAAATGTTCCTTATCTTGAGCCTCCTATACCAAGCTAAAATGCTTTTATTACCTGCACATTTATGATGTTCTTACAGGGTTTATGATATGTGAGATCCTTACTATACTACTATAACTCATACTGCTCTGTCCTTATTTATACTCTAGACTGCCTATATAAAGCCATGCTCACCTGCAACCTCCCTTACCTCACAATAGAAGTATACCTCCCGTTTATATCCACTACCCATGCTTGCCTTTAGATGACATATCCCCTACATTACTATAGGCTAACATTCATCCAGTCTTATACCACTCTCTACAGCTAGCTGTTATCCACTCACATAGGAAGTGGTTCTGTTTCACTTTACCCCAACAGTCATATAGTCTATGCCGCATACTCATTACTAATATATCAGGTAACCCCATCAGCCACTCTCCTATACCCATAGGGACCCATTCTCATCAGAATTGGTTGGCAATCCCACCTGCAAGGAATACTCTACTGTTATAGCCATGAATCCTATGTCCCACATTTATTTATGTCTGGCGGGGCAAGCTCTTTGGCAACCAGGACACTTATGTCCCATTATGGAAACTTGGCCCCTTACATATTAACACCCATAAGCTTTAACATTCTTCTTCATTTTAATACATGCACCTCAGGCAATGATCTAGAGTCCTACACACAGTAGACTTATACACTTAGTACACTAAAGAGTTGTTTCTGTGTCTCAGACGCCTTTTTGCCCATCCTATTGGGTTTATAGGGAACCTAATAATAATACTTCATATTGCAATAATAACACTGTGTCTCGCAACACCAGGACACGCCCCCTCTCTCTCTCCCCCTTTTTTTTTAAACAGAGCGGCTCTTGCCCGCTGAACACCCCCCCCCAAAAAAAAAACGTGTTACTAACCCCCATCTTACCCCAATTGATTCTGATTAGATAAATAACTTTAGAACCTCCATAGTAACTTGGGGACAATTTTTACTCTTTTCAAGTCAAAGGTTATAAAATGAGGTCTCTTTAGTATGTGCTCCAGATAGACATTTTTACCAAATGCAAGGCTTTTTCCTTTTACCCTAGAGGGGTAGTTATCAAGCCGTCAACCTCAAATATGCTGGAATTCCGCAGTGTATTTGTGGCGAGGCTGATTCGCCTTAGTTATCAAAAGCTACAGACCGGCAAAAATAAATATTGATTCCTAAGTGCAGCTTCTGCTATATAATAAACCAACAGGTTAGCTAATTTAAACAATTTATCAAGCTAAGCTACAGAAAGGTCTCTTCTATAGCGGAGACCTGATTAATGTTTAACTGCCATTGTTAGTAAATAGCATAATTAAGGTGCTATTCGATTGTTTCACTGAGTCAGCTTTCTAAAATTGGGGTTCCCTAACCTTGTGGTAGTGCCCCTGACGCGCGTTTCACATAACGCTTAAAGGGAGCATATTAGAGGTGTTGACACTGTGTGGAAAAGCACACTGATAGTCATATTTATAGCAAAATTTCACATTTTTTTTATCAGCTAAACTCGTTGAGAACAGGGGAATAGTCATTATGCTAAGGAGTAGAGGAATGACTCTACCTAAAGATATGTGAGCTGTGCGCAATGTATGTGTTCCGCTGATGTTTTGAACAGAGTTTAGGTCTTATTAATACCTAAAATAAGCTTCCTTATAGAAGTGCCATACTGCCACGGCCGCTAGCAGCACAGCTTGGTGAATAAATGGTATTGATGTTTCTTTTCACATACAGAGAATTATAACATCAAATAGAAATAATTGATTTCCTACAATGGGGCCCATTTATCAAGCTCCGTAAGGAGCTTGTGAGCCCTTGTTTGGGCCCGTGTTTCTGGCGAGTCTTCAGACTCACCAGAAACACAAGTTATGGAGCAGCGGTCTCCGCATTCAGCGATGTCTGTCGGACCTGATCCGCTGTGTCGGATCAGGTCCGACAGACATATGATAAATAGGCCCCTATGTGTGCACATCAATTCCTCTTTCTACAATATCTGTGTACAGCCCACATGAGGCCCATTAAAATATAGTTTACATATCTAGCTATATATCTATCACATATCTTAATTGCGAAATAGGATGAGGAGGGGGCCATAGTAAAATGACAAGAGCGTTCAATACATATTTACCAGCAAAATTAGTGAAAGTCAACTAGGTCCCTTTGCCTATTGGACAAATAACTGTAAGCCTGCTGAGAACTGATTGGAGCAATAGACATCTTTAAAATATTTGGGTTTATAAACGCTGCATTGCTACACATCTAAAATACAAATTAATAGCTAGTATAAATATAAATATATACCCACCCTTGACATCAATATGCATAAAATATCAGTGGACAAATATTAATAAACTATGTTCACAGACATACACTGGTACAATTCTGATTAGGACAAAGAACAGGTAAATAAGTTGAATGCGTTTTTGTTTTTAAACTGTGTGGGCCGGTTGATGAGAAAAGTAGGGGATTCACAGTTAGTATCAGGTCTCTGATATGTTAGATCCCTGGATAAACGGTGAACTTGAGCTCTCAGACCGCATGGTCTTCATAAAAAGTACCGTCTAGTGAAGAAACACATATGTAGAACTTAACAAGCAGTTCTTAAGAACGGGACTGTAGAAGTATTTTCTTACCCCACACCAGCTCTCCACAGCTTAATTCCTATGAGAGCATCACCTAGCTGCTGCTTGTCACAACCGTTCAGATCCGATGAGCATAGCTTCAAAATATGCATTTTTTTCTTTATGCGGTTGTCTCACAAAGAAGGAGAGGCTTACTGGGCACTCGGGTAGACTATGGTTTAGCCTACTCCCTTGTGGCTCAAAAAGCTGACCTGGCTGTGTAGGGAAACATCTCTTTGTTAAGAGCTCAGGGGTAACATGATGCCAGGATGTCTGTAGTAGGTAATGTTCCGATCTGTTAGATAGGTCTTACCCTTAGGTTCCGGATCAATCATACACTCGAGCAGAAGACAGCCTCATATTATTTATTAATGAGAGGTCTTATAGAATATCTACTGCATAGCTGTCCCAAAGAACATAGGTGAAAACACTGTCGTGACTTCAGCTCTAGAGATTATCCAAACTTTAGCTGAAAAGTAAACACAGAAGTGTAAAATACTGTTGATTTGTGATATGTAACTTGGGAAAATCTTTTATTGTCCAGGAGCTTCACTGAGACGTGTCCTGCCGCTTGAGAGTAGGCTCCGCCCTTCAGATCTCATACATTTTATACTCTGCAGCTGGTAAAAAAAGTAATTGGAAAGACATTAAGGGAAAAACAATATTGTAGTATACTGTCCCTTTAAAGGGACAGTTCACCCAAAAAATGGTCTCCCAATTAAATTGTTCCCAATGTTCGTTTTACCTGCTGGAGTGTTAAATTGTTTACAAGTAGCACCTTTACCCCTATTTTGGCCTTTTAAATAGCTGATTTATCCTGTGGTTTCCCAACCTATACTGAAAGTTTTGATACTGGAGTCTCAGATATTGAATAGCCTAAGCAAACACAGCCAGCAGAAGAGATTACACTCTCAGTGGGGGGCAGGATAGTTAAGTAATAAAATTATAATTTTCTATTTTTCTCAATATGTATTGAGCTTTAGTTTTCCAGACAAATATAAGATAAGAAAGCAAGTGTGTGTACATAAAGTGATAACATAATGAGATCTAATATTACCTGAAGCTCAGCCCATTGTAATAGGCTGTGGTTTAAAAGCACAAAACCAGCTACTTCATATACACAAATAAACCTAAAAATGCAATTTCTCATACATTTTATACTCTGCAGCTGGTATAACAAGTCATTGAAAATACATTAATATAAAAACAATTTTATAGTATACTGTCCCTTTAAGTTCAAGCCACTGATACTGCGATTTAAAAAAACAAAAAAACACATTTACATATATTTGCTTATTTAGTATAGCAGATAAAAAACAAACATAAATAATAAAATAAATAAATAAACTAACAAATGAATAAATAAAAGATTGCAGACCTCTATAATTTGTATCCACAAATTTTGGGAAAAATTACTTTTAACTGTAAAGAAATTGCAGTTTAAAAGGGAATTGAAGGTGTTTTATAATTCAGAAGAATTAGCCTTGTATAACTCTGTATTTTTAAGCCAAAGCCCTTTTTTGACTTCTATTTCACAAACAATTTATAATGGTATAAAATGCAGCACACATTGATGAAAAGCTATTTACAAATCTAGCAAAGCCAAATAGCATTTTGTCAGTACTTTCTTTTCTTTCACTTTGCTTAATCCGCATTTTGTAAAATTGCCATCCTAAAACATTTGACGTTTTTCAGCTTTATTTGATATTTGTTGATTTCATTGTCAACCATTTTCTATATAATAGACCTGCTTGTGCAATGTTCCCGTCTGACTATTACTGCAATACTTAGTACTGGCAGGTCAAAATTTAGGGGAAAGGATAGAATTATAATAAAGGAAAAAAAAACCACATAAAATGTGTGTGCAACTGTGTATATATATATATATATATATATATATATATATATATATATATATATATATATATATATATATATATATGTGTGTGTGTGTGTGTGTGTGTGTGTATATATATATATATATATATATATATATATATATATATATATATATGCAATACTCTTGTTATTTTGAGATATGTCTCAAAATAACAAGAGTATTGCATTGAGGTATGATACTTTTTTGTTGGACTAACTATGCATTTATAAGATGAAAAGCTTCAGAAAGCTTGTCATCTTATAAATGTATAGTTAGTCCAATAAAAAAAAAGTATATATATAAAAAAATATATATATATATATATATATATATATAATGCACAAGATTTCCTCTCTTCCTCGGGTCTGAAGCAATACTGATCAATCTGATATAGAAACACATCACATACAACAAATGGATGGGAGGGAGGGGGTGAGATGGGTGTCATGAAAAGCAGAGAATGTGCCTGAAGGAGAAAATTGCTAAGAATAGCCAGAAAGAGTACATAAACAGAGGAGAGTAAATAGGCAAGATGAGAGGAAAAACAAAAGGAAAAAGAAACCAATATAGGACAATAAGGTGAGAGATTATAGAAAGTTATGGTAGTGTGTGAGAAAGCCAGAGTTTACATTAAGTCCTTCATTTCTGGTGTTGAAATGTGTGATCATTTTAACCTCAAATGTCTTTCGTTCAGAGTCATTTAAATTCCCTTTAAGAACTTTAATCCTGAGGTTTAGGATGGAGAGACCAGTCTGGGTAAAGTGACGACCAACAGGGGTACAATATTAATTTTCCTTGTGGTTTTTGATCGAGTGTCTGTGTAGATTCATTCTAAGATGCAGCTTTAGGTCAGTTTCTCCAATGTAGCAACCTCTGTCACACGCTGTACACTGTATCATGTACACCACATTAGCAGATGGGCACGAATAGGATACTTTAATATTGTATTGTATGATGTGTTATTGTGCCTGGCTGTGTTGTTGTCACATATATGTTGACACAGTTTTCAGAATGATTTGTTGCATCGTGCAGTGCCATTCTGTGTAAGCTTCTGTTCTGTGGTTAATTTGCTGCGGACCAACACACAAATTTTATAGTGCAACTATTACCCAGTTTATAGAATTCATATTCACACATAACTATTTCAGTTTTAACAACAATTACTACCTACAAATGACAGGGACAGCGATGGGCACAAAAATGTCACCCCAATATGCTAATCTTTTCATGGCTGACCTAGAATACAGATTCTTATGTACTCACCCCCACAAACCTTATACATATTATAGTTACATTGATGATATTTTCATAATATGGACAGAAGAAAGCCTTTTAGATTTCCATAAATCATTTAATTAATTTCACCCATCAATAAACCTTAAAATGGACTTTTCAAATCATAGTGTGAATTTCTTGGACTGCACAATAACTGTCACCAATGGCATTGTTCATTCATCTATATACAGAAAACCCACAGACAGGTACAGTTACCTCCACGATTCCAGCTTCCATCCCAATCACACCAAACAAGGTATCATCTACAGCCTGGCTATCAGATATCACTGCATTTGCTCTGATACAAAAGACAGAGATCAGCACCTGAGTACACTGTAATTTAGGCAAAAGGTCTACAAGGAAAGCACAATATCTAAAAAAAATAATCAAATCTGCCCTAAAAACACCCCGGGAAAGGCTCCTACAATGCAAAGAAAAGGAAAACAAAACAAGAACCCCTAGTAGTCACTTACAACCCTACTCTGGAAGGAGTACGCAAAATTATTAAAGAGCTACAACCACTAATTTCAGAGGACCCCAGACTCAAAAAAATATTTACTGAACCCCCCCATTCTAGCATTCAAACAACCGCCTAACCTGAGACAGATATTGGTCCACAGCAAATTAACCACATAGCAGAAACTTCCACAGAATGGCACTGCATGATGCAATAAATCACTCTGCAAACTGTGTCAACATATATGTGACAACAACACATCCAGACACAATAACACATCATACAATATTAAAGGATCCTATTCGTGCCCATCTGCTAATGTGGTGTACATGATACAGTGTACATTGTGTGACAGAGGTTGCTACACTGGAGAAACTGGCCTAAAGCTGCATCTCAGAATGAATCTACACAGACACTCGATCAAAAACCACAAGGAAAATGAATATTGTACCCCTGTTGGTCATCACTTCACCCAGACTGGTCAATCCATTCTTAACCTTGGGATTAAAGTTCTTAAAGGGAATTTCAAAGACTCTCATGAACGAAAGACGTTTGAGATGAAAATGATCACACATTTCAACACCAGAAATGAAGGACTTAATGTAGACTCTGGCTTTCTCACACACTACCATAACTTTCTATAATCTCTCATCTTATTGTCCTATATTGGTTTCTTTTTTCCTTTTGTTTTTCCTCTCATCTGGCCTATTTACTCTCCTCTGTTTATTTATTCTTTCTGGCTATTCTCAGCTATTTTCTCCTTCAGACACATTCTCTGCTTTTTATGACACCCCTCTCACCCCCCTTGCTCCCTTCCATTTGTTGTATGTGATGTGTTTCTATATCAGATTGATCAGTATTGCTTTAGACCTGAGGAAGGGAGGAAAACTCTCAAAAGCTTGTCTTTGAAATATTATGTTAGTCCAATAAAAAGGTATCACTGTATACTGCAATATTTTGTTATTTGAGCATCTTATCTACTGGACGAACACAGCTAATCCAATCTTCACTATATATATATATATATATATAGCAGTCTAAGAGCAGCAACAAACAAGGATTTGCCTCAAACAAGAAAGGGATGTTTCAGGGATATATCTCCCCTTCTTCAGAACTTAAAATAACACACAAGTGCAGTGCTTAAATAGAAAAACAAATATCAGTACCTCCCACTTCCTGTTACAAAACAAAATGCCAAACATTACCTCATATACTGTATTGACATACAATTGTATACATTTGAACTGCAAGTTTCAATCCTCCACTTTCGGTTTCATTACATTCAGCTCATGTGGCATAATCGCCTACACACATATAAAATATATGTGTAAAACATATAGCATATAGTGTGCAAAAAAACAAGAGACCGGGTGCTTAGTCTCCATCCAATGGCGTGCCACCGACACTCCCTTCTTGATAGCTTGCCTCACTAAGGGCTGTTCCACTATTGTACACCAATGTTCCTGTTTTCGGTAATTGTATGCAATGTATAAGTTTAAATATGCTCAACAAACCTACTGCACTAGGCTGCATTATATGTATTTGTAATATTATTTTTAAATTCCCTGTTTTTCAAAATAAGATGAGCTCTCTACCGTATATATACAGCATATCTTTGGTGTTTTTTTTGTAACAGGAAGTGGAAGGTACTGCTATTTGTTTGTCTATCTAAAGTGTATTAAGAGTGAGACATATATATATATATATATATATATATATATATATATATACAACCTCATAAAAAACCTGAGTGCACAAATGCTGACCAGCAAATATCAAACATAAGAGTTGTAGTAATGTTAATATAACATAGCCTCAGCATATCAATACTAGAGAAATATATATTATACACAAATCAGCCAGTATGTATACGTGTTTGCCTCTAGAACATTTGTGGCTAACATAAACTTGAAACATATGTATACATTAAGTTACCAGACCCAGATAGTATCCGGATTTCCTACATCAAAAGTCAAGCAAATGTCAATGTAAATGGTAACAAAATATTCAGAGAGCATAGCTGTTAATGATTCTGTAAGGATAGTAGAGCATGAGAATCTCTTAGCAGACCATTTCCAGATAGTTGCAGAAATAGAATAGGCTTCAGAGCAATTAGAGACTGTGAGGGGCTAGTTAAGCTGTCAAACAAATAAACTTTCAGGCAGCCGCAGGTTTCCATAAAAACACATGTCATAGAATAAATAACATGAAAGTTCTCTCTCTTGTATGAACAAAGTTACAATGTAACAAGATAGTTAGGCTGTTGTGTAAATGCTCAGACAGCAAAGGTTGGGAGCTTGCCAACGCAAGTTTCACCCCTATGTGCTCCTACATACAGGGGCTTCGTCAGGGCTAATTTCTTGAATACAGATGCCTTCCTTTATACCTGTCCCCCCTTCTTTTGTGACATCATGATTTACATTTGGTGTATTACATAAAGTTTTAACATAATAAAACAAGTAACAAATATTTACAGGCTCTATGAGTATATGCATGTATATGTGTCTAGAGCATTCACTTCATTATAGAGGCTTAAAAACAAAGAATGCAGAATACTATCTATATCAAAGGTTTTTGTGGTCTCTATTTAAACTGTAAACATTAAATAGATATGTGCATGGAAAAACTCTAATATATTTGAAAAACTGTAATGTCAGATTTAAAATTTAATTTATACTAGAATGTATAAAGGTTCTAAATGTAAGATAGAGGGAGATTCCAATTTCTCATTCAGACCTCTAGGACACTTAATTATTTAAGTATGAATCCAGCCAGTCTCTTTTTGTAGGAGGACTATATCATTATTGCCTCCTCTACCATTTGTAATACCCTTATCAATTGCCATCATTTTTAGGGAAGACGTATCAGAGTGATGGTATGTGGCAAAATGTCTAGCTATTGTAGTATCTATACTGTTTGTTATGTCATCTCTATGTTCTTGAATACAATCTTTTAAGAACCTTTTCATTTTCCCTACATAGAATTTGGGACATGAGCAATGAAGTAGATATACTACCCCCACAGAGCTGCAATTGAAAAAGTATTGAACATCAAATTCTCTATTTCGTCCTGCAGAAAATGTCTTTGATTTATCCATAAAGGGACAGTAGACACATTGTCCACATGGATAATTCCCTTTAACGCCCCCTTTCTTAGCCAATCAGCCTTAGAGGTACTTCTTTTATACATGCTTTTTACCAGTTTATCTTTTAGGTTTGGAGCTTTCCGAACCACCATCAGAGGGAATGGGCCTACATTCTCTTTTATCTTTTCTTCAAAAGTTAAGATATGCCAATGTCTTTGCATGATCATTCTAATTGGTTCCCATTGATTGTTGTAGGTAGATATGATTCTTATTTTATAATTGGATTGGGAATTATCATTCTTTTTATAGAGTATTCCATCCCTCTTTAATTTGAATTTGTTAACCTTAGCCATTGCACCTTCTATACATTATTTTGGAATAGCCTCTATTGATGAATCGCGATTTCATTAGAGTTGCATGTTTCTCATATTTGGCAGTTGAAGAACAGTTTCTTTTAAGCCTAAGAAATTGGCTATAGGGGATCCCTTCTTTTGATGTATAGGGTGACTACTGGTCGCATATAAAATGCTATTGGTAGCTGTCTTTTTTCTGTAGTTCTCAGTGACTATATTGTGATCTTCTATACAGATGAGAACATCAAGGAAAGGAAGAACTTTTTCATTCACCTCATAGGTTAACAAAATATTTGTATTGTTATTGTTCATTTTCTCAATAAATTCTTTTACATCTTCAAAGGGACCATCCCACAGCAAGAGGAGGTTGTCCACATATCTTATCCATAGTGACACATGTTCCTCAAAGATAGTACTATACTTTTCAAAGATTTCCATTTCCGAAGCTCCTAAAAGGAGGCAAGCATAAGTAGGGGCGCACACTGCCCCCATTGTTGTGCTTCTTTTTGTTTAAACGAATGACTGTCAACTAGAAATATGTTATTTTGTAAAACAAATTGGAGCAATGACACAATGAAATCAGTACAATTTTTATACAGAGGTCCTCTTGACTCTAGAAAATGTTCAACAGCTTGGATACCAATTTAACTTATTTCTATTTTACCCCCCACTGTATCATGTGACAGCCATCAGCCAACACAAAATGTATAAATATATATATACTGTAAATTCTTGCACATGCTCAGTAGGAGCTGCTGCCTCGGAAAGTGTAAATATAGAAAGACACATTTAGATAATGGAAGTGAAGTGAAAATTTGTTTCCAATTGCGTGCCCTATCTGAATAATTATAATTTTTTTGTTTTACTTAAAGGGACAGTATAAACCAATTTTCATATAACTGCATGTAATAGACACTGCTATAAAGAAGAATATGCACAGATTACGATCTAAACATCCAGTATAAAGCCTTTTAAAAACTTACTTAGAAGCCCCCAGTTTAGCACTGTTGACGAGGTTAGGCTGGGACATCCAGTGAAAGGGGCTGGGAAATCAGGAGGTTACATCTCCTGGGTAATGATTGGTCACAATGCCTGAATGGCAATATAATATATATATATATATATATATATATATATATATATATATAAAACTTTCCAACTTACTCTTATTGCCACATTGTGCACTTTCAGTGGATACATATGAGTCTGTGATTTGTTGATGACGTTCACTTAATAAAGGGGCAAAACATGAAAGGAAATTTGGAATCTCACAGAAAAAAATCTACTTGTAAGTTCTATGGTGTTGTCTTGTTAATTCCATTTTATATCCCAACCACTAGTCTACAGAGAACTAGAGCCTGACTATCTAACATTTATCAGATTAGAAATGAAAAACCATTCGGACACTCTTAGTGGCTGCTTTGACTGAATTCCTATAGGAAGAATTAATTGAGTTCTCTGGAAAGTGAAAATGGCAGGGGACACTGTTTAAAAATGTTTTTTTTTGCAGCCAATGCAAATGAGGTTAGTCTGTTTCCAGCGTATCTTACAATTGCCTGTATTTGTGTAGGTATGGGTATTTCTATTTGGGAAATAAGTGTATTTTGACACAATCTCAATATCATTTAGTTTGCAAGATAAAATAGCGAGAACTGCAGGATTTTTTATAGTACTATTTTGCTACAAATTTTAAATTTAACAATCTTTTACTGTGTGTTTTTTTTTTCAACACTTCATTTATTTGTTTAATACAAATTCTAAATTATGATTGTAGATAAATGTTGAATCATTATATAATTTAGTACTGGGCAGAGAAACAGGTTTCTGACAAACTAAAAGTATATACTAAAAATATAAACTTTTTTCCTATTTTAATCTTTTTTATATGAAGCAACAGATTTTTCCTGACTGAGATGGATTTGTAGGAAACATATTCCCTCCCCAGGGAGTATCCTGACATTTGTTTTAATTGTACCAATTATTCACTGACTGCATTATGAATTTCTTGAGGGATGCCAGCTTAGAAGTAATTATGAGGCAGTTTGCAATACACTACATTGTATTTGAAAGAATTTGCAATGTATTCTTTTCAGAAAGTGTTGTGCACGTTTCTACACAAAAGGATTACATTTAAAATGAAAGAAAATTACATTGAAAGTCAAATGACTATTTCCCATAGGTTTAATACAGCATATGTCTGATTTATACATATAATTGATTTCATATTTTATTAAGGATACAGTAAAGTCAATATTTAAAGGAACATGATACCCAAATGTTGAAGCTCATGAAAGTGATGCTGCATAGCTGTTAAAAGCTGACTAGAAAATATCACCTGAACATTTCAATGTAAAAAGAAAGATATTTTACCTCAAATTTCCTAAGTATTCACACCCTACTGTTAAGAGACTTCTAAGGGATTGTAAAGTCATAATTAGACATTCCTGATTTAGACAGAGCATACAAGTTTAAACAACTTTCCAATTTACCTATATTATTTAATTTGATTCCTTCTCTTGTTATCCTTTGCTGAAATGTTTATCTTGGAAAGCTCAAGAGCAGCAAAGAACCTAGGTTCTGTATATATATATATATATATATATATACACCGATTGTCATTGGCTCCCTCATGTGTTCAGTTAGAAACCAGTAGTGCATTGCTGCTCTTTAAACAAATGATACCAAGAGAATGAATACAATTTGATAACGGAAGTAAACTGGAACGTTATTTAAAATTGTATGTTCTACCTAAATCATGAAAGAAATGTTTTCGGTTTCATATCCCTTTAAGCAGCCAGTCAGGACACTAGTCCCAGGACTTGCAAGGAAGTGTGCATCTGGCATGTACAGACATAGTCATGTTATTTTCCTATTCAGTTTAAGTAAGTTTACTATTAAATCTCATGAGATTTGAGTAAAATGTCATGAGATCACAGCAAAAGCAAAGCATTACCTTATCACTGCTGATGCTGATTGGCTGTTTTTTTTTTTTTCAACTTGAATCTGGACAGCAGTTGAGGTATAACTGTTCACACAGCACTTACTCTGGTAAACTGAAGGAATTTGGAGGTAAACGATCTTTATTTTTACATAGAGATGCTCAGGTGATATTTCCTTGTCAGCTTTTTACAGTTATGCTGTAAAACCCAAAATTAAAAATATAATAATTTCCAATTACTTCATTCTCTTGGTATCCTTTGTTAAAACACAAATAGGAAGGTGTAGGAGTGTGCATATGACTGGAGAAATATATGGCAGCATTTTTACAAGTAGGTAATACATTTTCAAGAACAGTAGGGGGCAGTATTGTTTTCTGTCTTGCATTGCTTCAAAAATGTGCTTATTACCTATCTAAATATCTCTTTAGCAAAAAATATGATGAGAACAAAATAAATTTGATACCAGAAGAAAATTGAAAACATTTTTTTTTAACTTGTGTGCTCTGTCTGAATCATGACCATTTAAATTATCATTGTTTAGATAAAGCAGGAAATAAAAAAAAATCCAATTTACTTATATTATCAAATGTGTAGCACTTATAGGAGGTCAGGAGCGTGCATGTGTATTTAGAATTCTAATGAAGCATGTAACTTTACAATCTCTAAACATCAGACGGTACTGTGAGTGTGTTTGTCACCATTTTTTAAAAAAAAATGCTTCTGTGGTTAATATCCCTGAAACTCAGAATTGTCACCTGCAGAAAACAGCACAAATTAATTAACCCCCTCCCATCTGGACTTGTTTGTCTACATCGGGAAAAAAGTTCTGATGTAAACAAATAAGTACAAATTGAAATCACACTATTGTTCATGCGGTTGCGTCAGCTGCGTATTTATCTTTTGTGCTGACCTAGGCACTCAAAATTCTGCTGCCCCCCGCAAAGGTTTTAAGCCTTTTTTCCGCTTAATTTTTTTTTTTGGTCAGTGTGTAAAATGTTTATGTTTTGTTTGTTTTTTCATAATAATTCAAAAGAAAATGGGTTAGCAAAACACTTGCATACAGGTGGGTTGAATTGCATGCAGCTCATACCATTTTCTCCTGAGAGAAGGGAGAGAAAAGAAGGGGAGGGGAAAAAGAGAGGGAAAGAAAAGCAGGAAGGGAGGGAGAGATAGAGAGAGAGAGAGAGAGAGAGAGAGAGAAGAGAAAAGTGGGGAGTGAGAGGAGAAAAGGGGGAGGGAAAGAAAGGAGTGAAAGAAGGGAGCAAGGTGGGAGCAAGGGAGGGAGTTGAGAGAAAGAAGGGAGGGAGGGAAATTAGGGAGGGAGGGAAAGAACTGCCCTTTACATGCAACAACATACAGTAATTACCATCATTCAAGTAATGAAACTTTTTAAGTGTCCATTTCCCATTTACTTCATGGGTTCATGAATGCAGAGAAAGCGACGCTATTAGTAGCTAACATACATTAGCACTGAGAGTTTATAATTAGACATCACATGAATGCAGAGAAAGCTATTAGTCACTAACATACATTAGCACTAAGAGTTTATTATTAGACATCACATGAATGCAGAGCTAGCTATTAGTAGCTAACATACATTAGCGCTGAGAGATTATGATTAGACATCACATGAATGCAGAGAAAGCTAGTTATTAGTAGCTAACATACATTAGCGCTGAGAGTTTATGATTAGACATCACATGAATGCAGAGAAAGCTAACTATTAGTAGATAACATACATTAGAACTGAGAGTTTATTATTAGACATCACATGAATGCAGAGACAGCTAGCTATTAGTAGCTAACATACATTAGAACTGAGAGTTTATGATTAGACATCACATGAATGCAGAGCTAGCTATTAGTAGCTAACATACATTAGCACTGAGAGTTTATAATTAGACATCACATGAATGCAGAGAAAGTATTAGTAACTAACATACATTAGCACTGAGAATTTATGATTAGACATCACATGAATGCAGAGAAAGCTATTAGTAGCTAACATACATTAGCACTGAGAGTTTATTATTAGACATCACATGAATGCAGAGAAAGCTATTAGTCACTAACATACATTAGCACTAAGAGTTTATTATTAGACATCACATGAATGCAGAGCTAGCTATTAGTAGCTAACATACATTAGCGCTGAGAGATTATGATTAGACATCACATGAATGCAGAGAAAGCTAGCTATTAGTAGCTAAGATACATTAGCACGGAGAGTTTATAATTAGACATCACATGAATGCAGAGAAAGCTAGCTATTAGTAGCTAACATACATTAGCACTGAGAGTTTATGATTAGACATCACATGAATGCAGAGACAGCTAGCTATTAGTAGCTAACATACATTAGCGCTGAGAGTTTATGATTAGACATCACATGAATGCAGAGACAGCTAGCTATTAGTAGCTAACATACATTAGCACTGAGAGTTTATGATTAGACATCACATGAATGCAGAGACAGCTAGCTATTAGTAGCTAACATACATTAGCACTGAGAGTTTATGATTAGACAGCACATGAAGGCAGAGAAAGCTAGCTATTAGTAGCTAACATACATTAGCACTGAGAGTTTATGATTAGACATCACATGAATGCAGAGACAGCTAGCTATTAGTAGCTAACATACATTAGCACTGAGAGTTTATAATTAGACATCACATGAATGCAGAGAAAGTATTAGTAACTAACATACATTAGCACTGAGAATTTATGATTAGACATCACATGAATGCAGAGAAAGCTATTAGTAGCTAACATACATTAGCACTGAGAGTTTATAATTAGACATCACATGAATGCAGAGAAATCTATTAGTCACTAACATACATTAGCACTAAGAGTTTATTATTAGACATCACATGAATGCAGAGCTAGCTATTAGTAGCTAACATACATTAGCGCTGAGAGATTATGATTAGACATCACATGAATGCAGAGAAAGCTAGCTATTAGTAGCTAACATACATTAGCACTGAGAGTTTATAATTTGACATCACATGAATGCAGAGAAAGCTAGCTATTAGTAGCTAACATACATTAGCACTGAGAGTTTATGATTAGACATCACATGAATGCAGAGACAGCTAGCTATTAGTAGCTAACATACATTAGCGCTGAGAGTTTATGATTAGACATTACATGAAAGCAGAGACAGCTAGCTATTAGTAGCTAACATACATTAGCACTGAGAGTTTATGATTAGACATCACATGAATGCAGAGACAGCTAGCTATTAGTAGCTAACATACATTAGCACTGAGAGTTTATGATTAGACAGCACATGAAGGCAGAGAAAGCTAGCTATTAGTAGCTAACATACATTAGCACTAAGAGTTTATGATTAGACATCACATGAATGCAGAGACAGCTAGCTATTAGTAGCTAACATACATTAGCAATTAGAGTTTATGATTAGACATCACATGAAGGCAGAGAAAGCTATTAGTAGCTAACATACATTAGCACTGAGAGTTTATGATTAGACAGCACATGAAGGCAGAGAAAGCTAGCTATTAGTATCTAACATACATTAGAACTGAGAGTTTATTATTAGACATCACATGAATGCAGAGCTAGCTATTAGTAGCTAACATACATTAGCACTGAGAGTTTATGATTACACATCACATGAAGGCAGAGAAAGCTATTAGTAGCTAACATACATTAGAACTAACAGTTTATTATTAGACATCACATGAATGCAGAGAAAGCTATTAGTAGCTAATATACAATAGAACTGAGAGTTTATTATTAGACATCACATGAATGCAGAGCTAGCTATTAGTAGCTAACATACATTAGCGCTGAGAGTTTATGATTAGACATCACATGAATGCAGAGAAAGCTATTAGTGGCTAACATACATTAGAACTAAGAGTTTATTATTAGACATCACATGAATGCAGAGCTAGCTATTAGTAACTAGCATACATTAGAACTGAGAGTTTATTATTAGACATCACATGAATGCAGAGAAAGCTAGCTATTAGTAGCTAACATACATTAGAGCTGAGAGTTTATGATTAGACATCACATGAATGCAGAGAAATCTAGCTATTAGTAGGTAACATACATTAGCACTGAGAGTTTTTGATTAGACATCACATGAATGCAGAGTAAGCCAGCTATTAGTAGCTAGAATACATTAGCACTGACAGTTTATGATTAGACATCACATGAATGCAGAGAAAGCTAGCTATTAGTAGCTAACATACATTAGCGCTGAGAGTTTATGATTAGACATCACATGAATGCAGAGAAAGCTATTAGTAGCTAACATACATTAGCACTGAGAGTTTATGATTAGGCATCACATGAATGCATAGAAAGCTAATTATTAGTAGCTAACATACATTAGCACTGAGAGTTTATGATTAGACATCACATGAATGCAGAGACAGCTAGCTATCAGTAGCTAACATACATTAGCGCTGAGAGTTTATGATTAGACATCACATAAATGAAGAGAAAGCTATTAGTAACTATCATACATTAGCACTGAGAGTTTATGATTAGACATCACATGAATGCAGAGAAAGCTAGCGATTAGTAGCTAACATACATTAGCGCTGAGAGTTTATAATTAGACATCACATGAATGCAGAGAAAGCTAGCTATTAGTAGATAACATACATTAGCGATGAGAGTTTATAATTAGACATCACATGAATGCAGAGAAAGCTAGCTATTACTAGCTAACATACATTAGCCATGAGAGTTTATAATTAGACATCACATGAATGCAGAGAAAGCTAGCTATTAGTAACTAACATACATTAGCGCTGAGAGTTTATAATTAGACATCACATGAATGCAGAGAAAGCTAGCTATTAGTAACTAACATACATTAGCGCTGAGAGTTTATGATTAGACATCACATGAATGCAGAGAATGCTAGGTATTAGTAGCTAACATACATTAGCGCGGAGAGTTTATGATTAGACATCACATGAATGCAGAGAATGCTAGGTATTAGTAGCTAACATACATTAGCGCTGAGAGTTTATGATTAGTCATCACATGAATGCAGAGAAAGCTAGCTATTAGTAACTAACATACATTAGAACTGAGAGTTTATTATTAGACATCACATGAATGCAGAGACAGCTAGCTATTAGTAGCTAACATACATTAGAACTGAGAGTTTATGATTAGACATCACATGAATGCAGAGCTAGCTATTAGTAGCTAACATACATTAGCACTGAGAGTTTATAATTAGACATCACATGAATGCAGAGAAAGTATTAGTAACTAACATACATTAGCACTGAGAATTTATGATTAGACATCACATGAATGCAGAGAAAGCTATTAGTAGCTAACATACATTAGCACTGAGAGTTTATAATTAGACATCACATGAATGCAGAGAAAGCTATTAGTCACTAACATACATTAGCACTAAGAGTTTATTATTAGACATCACATGAATGCAGAGCTAGCTATTAGTAGCTAACATACATTAGCAATGAGAGTTTATGATTAGACATCACATGAATGCAGAGCTAGCTATTAGTAGCTAACATACATTAGAACTGAGAGTTTATTATTAGACATCACATGAATGCAGAGCTAGCTATTAGTAGCTAACATACATTAGCGCTGAGAGTTTATGATAAGACATCAAATGAATGCAGAGAAAGCTATTAGTGGCTAACATACATTAGAACTAAGAGTTTATTATTAGACATCACATGAATGCAGAGCTAGCTATTAGTAGCTAACATACATTAGCGCTGAGAGTTTATGATTAGAGATCACATGAATGCAGAGAAAGCTATTAGTAACTAGCATACATTAGAACTGAGAGTTTATTATTAGACATCACATGAATGCAGAGAAAGTTAGCTATTAGTAGCTAACATACATTAGTGCTGAGAGTTTATGATTAGACATCACATGAATGCAGAGAAAGCTAGCTATTAGTAGCTAACATAAATTAGAGCTGAGAGTTTATGATTAGACATCACATGAATGCAGAGAAATCTAGCTATTAGTAGGTAACATACATTAGCACTGAGAGTTTTTGATTAGACATCACATGAATGCAGAGTAAGCCAGCTATTAGTAGCTAGAATACATTAGCACTGACAGTTTATGATTAGACATCACATGAATGCAGAGAAAGCTAGCTATTAGTAACTAACATACATTAGCGCTGAGAGTTTATGATTAGACATCACATGAATGCAGAGAAAGCTAGCTATTAGTAGCTAACATACATTAGCGCTGAGAGTTTATGATTAGACATCACATGAATGCAGAGAAAGCTATTAGTAGCTAACATACATTAGCACTGAGAGTTTATGATTAGACATCACATGAATGCATAGAAAGCTAATTATTAGTAGCTAACATACATTAGCACTGAGAGTTTATGATTAGACATCACATGAATGCAGAGACAGCTAGCTATCAGTAGCTAACATACATTAGCGCTGAGAGTTTATGATTAGACATCACATAAATGAAGAGAAAGCTATTAGTAACTATCATACATTAGCACTGAGAGTTTATGATTAGACATCACATGAATGCAGAGAAAGCTAGCGATTAGTAGCTAACATACATTAGCGCTGAGAGTTTATAATTAGACATCACATGAATGCAGAGAAAGCTAGCTATTAGTAGATAACATACATTAGCGATGAGAGTTTATAATTAGACATCACATAATTGCAGAGAAAGCTAGCTATTACTAGCTAACATACATTAGCCATGAGAGTTTATAATTAGACATCACATGAATGCAGAGAAAGCTAGCTATTAGTAACTAACATACATTAGCGCTGAGAGTTTATAATTAGACATCACATGAATGCAGAGAAAGCTAGCTATTAGTAACTAACATACATTAGCGCTGAGAGTTTATGATTAGACATCACATGAATGCAGAGAATGCTAGGTATTAGTAGCTAACATACATTAGCGCTGAGAGTTTATGATTAGACATCACATGAATGCAGAGAATGCTAGGTATTAGTAGCTAACATACATTAGCGCTGAGAGTTTATGATTAGTCATCACATGAATGCAGAGAAAGCTAGCTATTAGTAACTAACATACATTAGCGCTGAGAGTTTATGATTAGACATCACATGAATGCAGAGAATGCTAGGTATTAGTAGCTAACATACATTAGCGCTGAGAGTTTATGATTAGACATCACATGATTGCAGAGAATGCTAGGTATTAGTAGCTAACATACATTAGCACTGAGAGTTTATGATTAGACATCACATGAATGCAGAGAAAGCTAGCTATTAGTAACTAACACACATTAGCGCTGAGAGTTTATGATTAGACATCACATGAATGCAGAGAATGCTAGGTATTAGTAGCTAACATACATTAGCACTAAGAGTTTATGATTAGACATCACAAGTTGAT
Organism: Bombina bombina; assembly: GCF_027579735.1. Classification (NCBI taxonomy): domain Eukaryota; kingdom Metazoa; phylum Chordata; class Amphibia; order Anura; family Bombinatoridae; genus Bombina; species Bombina bombina. The sequence goes on from NC_069506.1 coordinate 14,199,285, forward strand.
CTAAGCAGTGCACAGATGCATCCAGTCTGTTAGTTAATAAGACCTGCAATAAACTCTGCGCTCGCAGACCCACCACAACTAATAAGAGGAGGCAGCATATCGGCACAAGGTCTTCTCCTCCAGCCTCACCTTGGAAGCCTATCCTCGGTCAAGTTTCTCATGCTTGCACTGCAAAAATGCCAGCGGCTCTAAATGAAGCAACGGTTTAAAGGAACACTGCATGTAAAGAGCAAACTTAATCAGCGCACGTGACTTGTCTTCTATGTAATAGCCTGTATCGCTCACTGTACTGTGTGTTGGCATTTATCCGAAGGGCCTAGTAGAATATGGCTATAACAGAGCAAGATCATTAGACAGAAGTTCATTGTTATCCTGTAAGATCAAAAAAGGGACGGAAAATACAAGCCATCAGGGACAACCTTTATTTGTCACACAATATAATTCCAACTTTAAGGCAGTCAATAGAATTATAAAAAAACATTGGCATATCTTGCTCAGAGACCCCGTACTAAAAAAAGTGCTGGCCCCTCAACCCAAGATAGTATATAGGAGGGCGCCAACCCTGAAACAAAAATTAGCACCCAGTAAGATAGTTATGACAAAAAAATACAACAAACATAAGAAAAATGGACCCAGAAGTCAGGATCACACAAATGGGAGTATCAGTAACAATATTGGGTCATATAGATGTGGACATAGACGGTGCCATATGTGCAAGTTCATTACACATGGAAAAAAATCCATAATATCACATGCAACAGGGGAAAACCACCAGATTAGAGAACACCTAACATGTAATTCTGGTTATGTAATTTATGCACTCACTTGTGCGTGTGGGGTACAGTACATTGGACGTACCTCTAGGAAGATACGACTGAGGTGGGGAGAACACAAACGTAATATAATCAAACATTCATCTAAACATAGTGTTTCAAGGCACTATTGCATCAATAGTAGGACAGGAAAATGCCAATTCAGTATTACACCTTTGGAGAGCATTCCCAGTAGTCACCAGTATAATAGATTCACGCGTCTAAGACAAAGGGAAACTTATTGGATATTTAAATTCCAAACATTATTTCCAACAGGGCTAAATGAAGTCATTGATTCTATGGCTTTTGTCTAGCGCTCTGGTAGACATATAGGTTATACGTACTTTAACAGAGACTAAAATAGGGCTGTTCCCATAGTTGGCTTTGTTACCCTATTAGGGAGGTTAGCCCCACTAGTGTTCATGTTTTGATAGATATCCAATAGTGGGCATATCCGAACTACAAATCAATTAAACACTTAGATTTACATTACTCTCACACACACTTTTTTTTTTTGGGTAGAACACTTGTACCTGTATTGGTACAATTTAAATTATATTACCATTACCCGTTTTAAGGGTGTATTTACACTCAATATATATATATATTTATTAATTTCTAGCCACCCATTATTATATGGTGGTAGTATTCGCACGAGTAGGAGGTCACCTCCAAGTTTTATTTTAATTCACTTTCATCTCACATATATTGCATCTTTTGAGGCATTGGATGCATTAGTATGTGCAAATTTGTTGCATCTATTGAGGCATTGGATGCATCAATATGTGCAAATTTTTGACGATATTTATTCACATACATATCACTTTTAAGGTTGTGGATGCAATCATACGAATAAATACATAGCACATTCATGGACACTAATATCACTGTACACGCCATGACACTTCGTTTTTAATTATAACTTTGAAACCCTTCACTTACATTATTATTTTATCCACATTATGTTCATATTCACACATTTGTATACATATCCCGCATTGACTACATTCTATGGAAGGATAGCTCCTTTTCAAACTGACACTACTCGGGGTCCGGCATAATAGAGCATGGTGTTTATTATTATTTCTTTTAAGTGACCAATAATGATCCTCGCCTCAATATTGTATCCGGTATTGGGACCAATGGGATACATTGTTTACAATCACCATGGAACATCCTATCATAGTGTAGCAACTAATACACTCCCTTGGTGGGCGTTTACTGTAGGTCAACACCGACGTCAGTAAAGATCAGGGGCACGCCTGCTATTAGCTTTTCTATTGGTAGCCCCACACACTAGCAATAACTGACGAATAAGTTTGATTGACAGTCATATGGACGAATCATAAGCACTAAGCACAGGTGTTTACTAACACACTTTGAGTGACGGCTAGGACGCCCAATCAAAACATAGATTTGACGAATTTTCGTTATTATCAAATATCGGTCAGCATTTTATGATCATATGCCGAAATAGTTACATATACATATACAAATTCAAAGAAGCAGCCAGGTATTCAGTCATATCACAAGTCATTGTACTCTTATCGTAGTATTTTTATCATTACAGAAACATAGGGGCTGACCCATACTTGTTTGAGGGACATTGATTGGTTTATGGCTTGCTAATTGTTGGGGGAGGGATGTGGGTGTTTTAGAGTAGCATAGCCCTATTTAAGGAGTGAAAATTTGTGATTAAAAACATGCCTGATGAAACAGTTGTAACTGAGAAACGCGTCGCATGTATTCCTGATGTACCAGCTGTTTTTAACACTGTGATGAGTGGAATAACTTTTTTAATATGTTTTAAATAAATCCATTTTTTATTATACATCCACTCTCAGTGTTATTTTGGTACCACCTTGCTATGCTACTATAGAGTTCCTGCACTCTGACACCCACGAACCAGCCTTTCCACCCGGTTACAGCCAGCTGGATTGCTGCTAAAATCCAGCCTGCCTCTATAGGCACAAGTGAGTGCCTTCAATAAATGTGAGTACATTGTGTTAGAGTGGGCTATTAGCACTCATTGTACCACCATTAACTGCACCATAGGCGCCTCTATCCTTGCTTACATTTTTAGATCTTCTTCCATCGGATGCTGATAGAGAGCTGCCACCTTTTGCTGCCTTTCACAGCCAGCTGGATTGCTGTTAAAACCCAGCCTGCGTCTACCGGCACAACTGAGTGCCTCCTCCTATTGTGAGTACCTAGTGTTCACATAAGTTTGATATTTTGAAATACCTTTTGATCTGCACCATTGGCGCCTCTTTCTTGTTATTTTATCTTAATAGAGAGAGGATACGGCAGATTTGCTGCCCATCCCAAATCTGCTGCCCTAGGCACCGGCCTTGTTGGCCTAGGCCATAATATGCCCCTGTGTTGCGTGATTCATTGATGGGATCGTGGCTTAAATGTTTCTTGTTTAATGGATTTTGCACTTTTGTTAGCAATTTGCTTCTATGATTTGCTTTCTTCTCTTGGAATCCTTTGTTGAAAGACATACATTGTAGATTAACACAATAGAAATTGTATTTGTATTTCACAACTGTGAAGCCTGGATAGGGAACAGACAAACTAAGATAACTTTTAGGTGTGCTTGGTGGCAGCCACGGGGCACCCGTAGGTTTCTACAGGACTCTAAACCAGGGCTCCTTTAAGGTGCCAGTGGCTCCAGGGCATCAGGATTTGTTAAACACTGGTATAAATTATCTCTTAAAGGACAGTTTTGCATAAACAGCACTGTTATATTTATATATTTTTTACCTCTGTGATTACCTTGTATCTAAGCCTTTGCAGACTGCCCCTTATTTTAGTTTTTTTTACAGACTTGTATATTAGCCAATAATTGCTGACTCATAAATAACTCCATGGGAGTGACCACAATGGAACACATGAACTTCTAGCTGCAAAAAACTGTCAAAATGCACTGAGATAAGAGGCAGCCTTTAATGGCTTAGGAAATAGCATATGAGCCTACCTTTTTTTTAGCTTTCAGAAAAGAATACCAAGAGAACAAAGCAAAATTTATGATAAAAGTAAATTGGAAAGTTGTTTAAATTACAGGCCCTGTCTGAATCATGAAAGATTAATTTTAAATTGACTGTGTCTTTAAAAAAATACCTCTATAGCTTCTGAGTTCTTGAGATGGAGATTCTAAGTATTTTGAGCTTAATAACTGCGATAAGTGAGTTACGCTAATGTTTATCCCTGAACAAGTGTACACGGATTTCACCCACAAAACTCTGAAAACGTGTATGTTATATACAAATATTAAAATAGAATTTTTTACATTATAAAAAGTTATAATTATGTGTCTGATCCTACTAGGCAAACTTTCCTGCTTCTTTTATCTTTCAGAAAACAAGAAGGTGCTTTCCTACACTGCCATATGTAGGTCTGGAAATATTATTTAAATAAAAGCTAAATCGCAATCACCTAGATTACAAATTTTGCGCTATAGAGGGAGCGAAACGAATGCAACAAAAGTTGCGTTATTTCACCCTCCATAGCGCTGCCATTACGAGTTTTAGAAAAGCCGCCTTGTGCGTGGGATATGGTTGTGTTAGGCTCCATACCGCACAACATACAATCGTTGCTTTGACGTGCTTGTGCACGTTTTCCCCATAGACATCAACTGCGATCGCGGAATGAAAAGCTCTGTAACGCAGCCCCATTGATGTATATGGGGGAAAAAAGTTATGTTTAAACCAGACACCCTAACATAAACCCCAAGTCTTAACACCCATAATCCGCCGCCACCTACATAATTTTATTTACTAATAATCTGCCTCTCCTGATATCGCTGCCACCTCAATAAATTTATTAACCCCCTATTCCGCCACTCCCTGACATCGCTGCCACTTAATAAAGTTATTAACCCTTAAAGCTCTGGCCTCCCACATCACTGCCACTAAATAAACCTATTAACCCCTAAACCACCAGCCCCCACTACACAACAACAACCTAACCCTAACCCTAAACCTAACACCTCCTAACTTTAACATGATTAAAATAGCCAATAGGATTTAAGCAGCTCTCATTCCTATTGGCTGATTTGAATCAGCCAATAGGAATGAGAGCTGCTTAAATCTTATTGGCTGATTTAAACAGCCAATAGGATTTTAGCACCTCTAATTCCTATTGGCCGATTTAAATTTTTCAGCCAATAGGAATGCAATGGTACCCCAGTATAAAAGGGTTACCTTGCATTTGAATCCTCTGTGTGCAGCGGACAATCGCATGAAGAGAACTTCCACATCGGATCGATGGACCTCCACCTCCGTGCATCGACCGCTCCGCCTTCGCAGGGATAAAGAAAATGCCAGTCCTTCGATGGATGGAGCTGCCTGGTTGAAGATGGAGCCGCCTGGATGAAGATGGAGCCGCTGTGATGAAGATCTTTTAAGCCGACTTCAGCAACTGTGAGTACCTAAAGAGGGGTTAGTGTTAGGTTTTTAAGTTTTTTTGGGGTGTTTTTTTTTAAGATTAGGATTTGGAGTTATCTTACAAGAGCTGAATGCCCTTTTAGGGGAAGAAAAAGAGCTGAATGCCCTTTTAAGGGCAATGGGTAGCTTTTTTTTTTTTTTTTTTACAGGTAAAAGAGCTCATTTCTTTAGGGCAATGCCCTACAAAAGGCCCTTTTAAGGGCTATTGGTAGTTTATTGTAGGCTAGCTTTTTTTTATTATTGGGTTGGCTTTTTATTTTGATAGGACTATTAAATTAGATGTAATTGTTTTTATTTTTGAAAATTTTGTATATTATTTTTTGTAATTTAGTATTTTTTTATTTTTTGTAATTTAGTATTTTTTTGTAATTTAGTATTTTTTATTTTTTGTAATTGTAGATTTTTATTTTTGTAGTGTTAAGTTTATTTAATGATTAATTGCATTTATTTAATTGATAGTTATTTTAATTTTAGTATAGTAGTTATGTTAGTTTAATTTATAGTTTAAACTTAGGTTTTTTTAATTTCACAGGTAAGTTTTTATTTATTTTAAGATAGAGATTTTCCAATTTTAATTTAAAGTTGTGGGGTTGTTAGGTTTAGGGGTTAATAGTTTAATTTAGTTTTTGTGGATGTGGGGGCTGGCGGTTTAGGGGTTAATAGGTTTATTTAGTGGTAGTGATGTGGGAGGCCAGAGGTTTAGGGGTTAACAACTTTATTTAGTGGCGGCTATGTCGGGGAGTGGCAGAATAGGGGTTAATATCTATATTATAGTGGTGACGCTGTTGGGGAGCTATGGAATAGGGGTTAATAAATTTTTAGTGGCGGCGATGTCGGTAATGACAGATTAGGGGTTAATAACTTTAAAATAGTGTTTGCGATGCGGGAGGACCTCAGTTTAGGGGTTAATAGGTAGTTTATGGATGTTTAATGTACTTTGTAACACTTTAGTTATGAGTTTTATGTAACAGTTTTGTAGCGTACATTTATAACTACTGGTCTCAGATGGCGAAACAGATCATGTCGGTATAGGCTGTAATGCAAGCTTTTTAGCCTCACCGCACAACCTGTAATACAGGCGCTATGGAAATCCCATGCAAAAACGTCATACAGGACTGACGTTGCGTTACAGGCTAAAAGGCGTGCGGAACAGCTATACTAACAAGACTCATAATGGCTGTTATTACAGGTGCTGTGTTGCTGTTTTAACGCTGAAATTGTCATTTTTTTAGCGTTAAGACACAAACGCAAAACTTGTAATCTAGGTAATAAGTAGCTACAATTATTGAGTTATATAAAGTAATTTTTAGACTCATATTCTTAGTGATTGTTTTTATTTTATCATTACTGGCATAGCAAATAATGCTTATTAAAGGAACAGTGTAGTCAGAAAGTTTATTGTATTCAAAGGAACTGCAGGAACACCCTATTTTCTATCGTCAGAACAATCATCAGTATGTGTTACATTTGCCCCTCCTCCTCTGACATACACATATCAATATATACAACTTAAACTGAAAGTGGCATTTTAAATAAAAATAACCTACTACTATATAATTAAATTTTCCAAAAGCTTAAGGGACAGTCTACACCAGAATTTTTATTTTTTTAAACGATAGATAATCCCTTTATTATCCATTCCCCAGTTTTGCATAACTAACACAGTTATATTAATATAATTTTTACCTCTGTGATTACCTTGTATTTAAGCCTCTGCAGACTGCCCCCTTACCTCTGTGCTTTTCACAGACATGCAGTTTAGCCAACCTGTGCAGACTCCTAAATAACTCCACCGGAGTGAGCACAATGTTATCTATATGACACACATGAACTAACACTGTCTAACTGTGGAAAACTTTCAAAATGCTCTGAGCTAAGAGGCCGATTCAACGGTTTAGAAATCAGTTTGAGCCTAGCTAGGTTTAGCTTTTCAAACATATTACAAAGGGAATAAAGAAAATGTAATGATAAGAGTAAATTGGAAAGTTGTTTAAAATGTCATGCCCTATCTGAATCATGAAAGTTTAATTTTGACTAGACTGTCCCTTTAGCTACACTTGTGCTTCTTTAAACGCATGTAAAAACGCATATTAAACTTAGACAGGTGTTTTTTAAATACAATAACGCCTGGGTACAACAATACATATATAAATAGAAAGATAAATGGTTAATGTTACAGAGAGACATTCGTTCTCTGATTCTTAAATTCAAATATTCATGCGACAAAGTTATAATATGTTCCCTGATCTGCGCGTTGAATGTGGCGTGATATTGTTCAATTGTTTTTAAACAAATATGGTTGCCAATTAAACTTCCACATCTAAAGTGTCAAAGCAGACAGATTAGAGAAGCAAAACAGGTTGATGCTTTGATAAATGGGGCCCTTAGCCTTCATGCGTCAGACAGAGCATGCAATTTAAAAAAACGTTATAACTTCTATTATCAAATGCGCTTTGTTCTCCTGGTAATATTTGTTGAAGAGTAAACCTAGGTAGCTAGAAAGAACACACATGGATTTAGTACTCTATAACATCAGTGTTTTTTTACATTGTTGGAAACACTGCTGCCATAAAGACATGTGTATACTTCTTAGGGTCTATGAGACTACCTAGGTTTACTCTTTAATAAAGGATATCAAGAGAATGAAGCAAAATTGAAGTTAATGTAATTATTTTAATTGCCTGCTCTATTAAAACCATGCAAGTTTGGGGTTGCCGTTTTCCTTGTTCAGAGGAGAATTGCCTGGTATTTCGGGCAGGACTGACCATGTCGGCGGGATCAGACTGATAAACTACAGAGAAAATCTCCTCTGTGAAAAGCACAATTGGGCTGATAGAGGCTACTCCCAGGTGGCAACCGGACCATAGAACAAGCTATTGAGCTGTTACTCGTTCCTGGCAGACTGCTTCTCTTTCTGTTTTGCAAGTTTAATTTTGACTGTACTATCCCTTTAAACATAGAAAATAAAATATAAATAATCGGAACTGCTTTCGCTGAAGAACACCCATCAATTATCAGCCAATTTTATGGGTTAACTGTGATAAGACCCAATGATACTCTTTGTCATTGCACAACATTCTATTAGACGCTGCAGTACCATAATATATACTTATATGTATCTAGCTCTGGCAGAACAGTTTGTAATTGTAACTTGGCAAAGGTGAAAATGAAAGGGAGCAGATATATAAAAATGCAAAATATAGTGTAACATGCTGAATTATGTAAAACTATGCAAAATCATGTCTAGCAAAAGGCTATCTATATATTGGAAGACCAAGGTCATCGTGGTTTGCAATAATTCCATTCTGCCTTTCTTCTGTATCTAATCAGTATGCCAGAGCAAGCCTGTTCTAAATAGGAGGTTGTTAGAACTAAAAATATGTACAAACCTAGTCTGCTTTTGCTAAAAGCAACATTTCACTTGTGTTCATCCCAAGGGAATATGTGTCATATAGTTACATATAATGCAAGTACCAATTCAAGGAACTCACTTTAAAAACAATGTCATTTTTATTGTTGTTTCACTCACAGTGACTTACAATGTGACTTGAATGCTATATGGTGGGATGTTATAAAAAAGGGCAATAGATGATTCATCTAAAATATTAAAGGGGAAAAAAGAATTTTTTTAATGGATATTTAAAAAAAAAAAAAAAACACTCAGTGAAAAGCGATGCTGTTATAGCTCATGCATTGTAATTACTTAAAGCAAAGCAAAAAATAAAAATAAAAATGTTGGTTACATTTGTCCATTTTTAAAACGTGTTGAATATTTATCAAAATTTCAACTTCTGCTTTGATACATACAAATATTAAATCTTGTTGCATTTGGTGTGATAAATGAATAATAATAATGTGAACATTTAATATTGAAATTATATATATATATATATATATATATATATATATACTATATATACACATACCAAACAGAAAAGCTGGCACTCGCCAGCAGATACTCAGTAATGTTTAAAAGCAAAACTTGGGGAAGCCAGTTACATTTGGTGCCAAAGGATCAAGCACAGGACCACGTCAAGGGTTCCCCCTTCCTGGGACCCTAAACCAGAACCCACAAAATGCATACTTTCAAACAAACCAAACCAACTGGGAACCTCCCAGGGTGACACAGGCTTTTGTAATCTCTCCTATGTAAATACAAAACACAGGAATAGACCGCACTCACAGACTGCACTGGGTACACATCCACTGTTAACTCCACAGCCCTGAACACTGACAGACAGCTGCAGTGAACAAGTGAGCATGCTCACGAAACGCGTCTGCGTTGTTTCCTGACCCACCTGTGTTTTTATCTGTGAGCTTTACTGGGCCGGTGAGCCCATATATGTTTTTACGAAGTGCACAATAAAATTGGATTTTACTTTACTCGTGAGTCTACAGACTATTATTGTGGTGCGCCCAACCCTGGAGGAATTTGTACTTACTTTGGATTTGTTGGCAGGCTTGTCCTGGGCTGCACAGCAAGACAGCTGTTTGAACTACACGCACACCCACTCTCCAAAACCGGGATCTCCACCCCCTCAAGCGTCATCATCATGTCTTAATGTAAATATTTCATATACACATTTTTAAACACACATACACATATTTAGACATATATATATATATATATATATATATATATATATATATCAATAAACACACCATAGCCCTTTCCAATCAAACACCTTGTCATATACCATATACATTTTAACCCTTACAAAAAAATATATATATATATGATTCATTTTAATCACAAAGTGTATATATGAGTGTAACATTTTATTTAAATTTACTTATGTTGTGCTCAGTACAACTTTTTTTAACCACTTACACTTTACACTAGGGGGCCGATTTAAGAAGCAGCGAATGCAGCTGTTTCCACGTGAGCCTTCAGGTTGATTGACACCCCCCTGCTGGTGGCCTATTGGCCGCGAGTCTGCAGGGGGCGGTGTTGCACCAGCAGCTCTTGTGAGCTGCTGGTGCAATGCTGAATACGGCGAGCGTATTGCTCGCCGTATTCAGTGAGGTCTGTCAGACCTGATCCGCACTGTCCGACAGACCTTGATAAATAGAGGCCTATGGCTTAATAAAGTTCAGGAAGGCATGTTCTGGCAAAAAAGTACAAGTGGGCAATACAAAGGCTTAATAAAGTTCAGGCAAAAAATCAGACACATACTAGCAATAAAGTACACAAGGGCAATACAAACAATAGTAATAAACAAGCAGAAAGGTTTGCATTCAGGAATCAATTAGAAATAAGTACACTCAGTAGTAAACTGCAACAAGGGGGCAATATCCCACGTGTGCTGTCAGTCTAAATAGACACATGACCGTGACAAGCAAAGGGAAGTGTGAAGAAATGACGCCGCCCACCATTGCATCGAAACAATCCAAGTTACTAGGTCCCAGCTTGAGACTTAAAGGGACATAAAACAAGTTGGGATACAGACAGAATATAATAATATGTATTTTAATTACTTTACCTGCAAATTTGTACTGCAGTACCTCACCATTAACCCTTTAATTTAAGTGTCCGAATTGTACAGCTCTAACTCCCCACACACAATTCCTTTTGTTGTTGCACTAGTCGATAAACCTGCCCAGAGGGCAGTCTAATTATTTTTTAAACTACAGATGTAGAAACAACATATTTTGTAACTCTTCTTTTATATAAATATTTAAGCTACAGGTGTAGCAATACTATAATTTTAATGGACTACTGTCTTAAATATATCAAAAATATTTTCTATATGATATAGCCACACTCTAATTAGACAAACTACTGTCCTAAATAAATACAAAATTTATTCTCTTTAAATTTTATCTACAGTTATTAATTTCCCTTGTTCTTGTCCGTCTATGACCTTAACTTTTACATCTGCAGAGCTTTTTACATATAACTGTCTATGGCTAAAAACTGGCTCTGGCAAATAGATGCCAACTTTTTCTAAAGTTTGTCCATGAGCTTTGTTAATGGTCATAGCGAATGATAATTTAACTGCGAATTGTTTTATTTTTAATATAAAAGGAAGTTTAGTATTGCTTGGGGCTAAATCTATTCCGGGAATGAAAAAATTTTGCCCTTCAGCTGTACCTGTTAATACTTGTGCAATAATTAAATTTTCACGCAATGCTTTCACAACTAATCTGGTGCCATTACAAAGACCTCTTTTGGTGTTAAGATTACGCAAAAGCAAAATAATGTTACCATTTTTTAGATTGAGTTTATGAACTGGCATTCCAGAAGGTGCCAATTCATTTCAAAACTCAACTGGGTAGTTATCCCTATCTTCCTGTGATTCCTCATCAATGGAATCTGTACTTAAGTAAGTAGAGGTTTCACCTTCTAACAAACTCAGTACTTCCTCATTGATTTTATCAACATCACTATTTTTTGGACATAAAATGGCCATTTTTGAAAATGGCCATTTTTAACTCTTCACCAAAAATCTCCTTTACAATGGAGTCTTTGCTTATCATTTGGGATGGAATTTCAAAGATGTCTTCATGCAAACCATGCTCATTTGTCAGTAGTCCATCTCCAAGCTTTAAAAGCCAAGAGCTAAAATCTGGATCAACAGATCTGACATTATTAGTCAGCTTCAAAAGTTTGAACTTATGCCAGAGTGGATTAAATGTTATACTGGCTTCAACTATAGCTGCTCTATATATATTATATATAATATAAGCAAAATATGTGCATGAGGTAACCCACGTTTTTGAAATTCAATTACATGAACTTTGGCAGCTGGTTTACCCAAAACATGTTTCTTTGTGATATCATCAAGAAGTTCTTGAAGTTTTAAATGAAAAACTCTTGCCACTAAATCAGGTCGAAATTCAACTGCTTTACCTTCTTTCAGATTTAAAACAATTTCTGACCATTTTAGGTTACACGTCGTAGTTATAAAAAAATCAGGCTTCCCATACTTTCTTACAATAGCCATGGCATCTTGGTAATTCTGTACCATGTTTCTGGGACTACCTTGGAATGTAGATGAAAGTTTAACTGCTTTGCCTGGAAGTAAGCTCGGCTCTGCAGCTACATTTTGAAGATGGTGCATGAGACCTGTATACTTTTCAACCCTTAATTTGGACTGATTTTGTCTAACATAGTTTAAATGATTACCTTCTGTTTTAACATATGCATCTACAAAGTACTGCTGAGTCAATTTCCCAGCACTCAGAAATGGATTAAACTCGTGACGGATGGAAAGTATATACCCATTAAATTGCATTTGTGTGACCCTTTCTCTTGGCTTTGCTAAGGATTGAGTTCTTATATTTCTAACAGTAGTAGGGTTATAATTAAGTTTCATTTTAGGTCACCAACTTTGATCCCCAAAAGGGAAAAGAAGTGGATACAATATTGGTTCCAAATTTGGATCTAAAAAAACTTATCCTTTTCTGGCCATTTTTGAAAACTTAAAAGCATCAGAATCTTTTAACTCTTCACCAAAAATCTCCTTTACAATGGAGTCTTTGCTTATCATTTGGGATGGAATTTCAAAGATGTCTTCATGCAAACCATGCTCATTTGTCAGTAGTCCATCTCCAAGCTTTAAAAGCCAAGAGCTAAAATCTGGATCAACAGATCTAACATTATTAGTCGGCTTCAAAAGTTTGAACTTATGCCAGAGTGGATTAAATTTTATACTGGCTTCAACTATAGCTGCTCTACTTCCGTGTGCAACAACAGGAAGAGTTTGTCTAAAATCACCTCCGAGCAGAATAGTTTTGCCTCCAAATGGTTTGTTGTTGTTCATCAACTCTTGAAGGAGTTTGTCGAAACATCTAAGTGCATCACTAGAAGACATGGTTGATTCATCCCAAATAATTATCTTTGCACTACGGATCAATTGTGCATCATTAGAGGTTTGCCTCATGGAAGATGTTGAAGTATCCACCAGAGACAACTTAAACTGTGAATGGAAAGTTTGTTCACCTTCCAGCAAATTTGCTGCAATACCTCTTGAAGCAACTGGTAATGCTACCTCACTATTTCCTCTAATTGTCCTCAACAGAGTCTTGTACAGGTAAGTTTTTTCACTACCACCTGGACCATCAAGGAAATAACACCTTTGTTGTAAACTGTCATTTTACAATGTAGCAATTATTTCTTCAAAACTTTCTCTTTGAAGGTCATTAAAAGATGCCTTCATTTGAACTCCAGTATAACTTTCAAAAGAAGCATCATAGAGATTTCTGGGATTTACAGGTAAATTGTTTGGAGGATTTGGTAAACCAAAATCTTGACAATTTTTTCCATGAGCAATTAATATATCCTGAATATCTCTTAGAGCATAATTTAAACAATTTTGACACTCTGATGTGTGACCTGAGTTTCTTGAAAAGTCTTAAAAAAAAATTCTTTGTACTTTTCAAAAAGCTCTTTAACATTTGGTGGAGAATGGAGATGCTAAAGCACAAATATGAACAAAAAGCTCTCTAAGCAGTCGAGGCATCATTTCACTTGCAGCTTCATGAAGAGTTAAATCCCAAGATTGATCATCTTCAAAAAGACAACGTTTTTTTTGAGCTGCTTCTTTAAATGTGTGAAATTGAACACCATAAACGGTACGAATATCTTCAAAAGAAGTTGCTCCTTTAACATGAAGTAAAAGCAAGCGTAAACAAAATCTCTCAACATCTGAAATGAAGCTTACAGAGTACATACGACCAATAGTGTTATTTGCTCGATCTTGTACTCTTTTTTTTCCATATTGTTGTCTTTTGATGGAAAACAAAATGCTGAGGTATATCAGTGTAAAGATATACATAAGCTGACAAATCTTATTGTTTAATTTAAACCAAGCAGTCAAAGTTGTGTCTCTATAATGTGTTCTTTCTACTGCAGTTTCAATATTGTCTTCAGTAAAATATACTGACTGTTTTCCAGGAAGGTGAACTTATAATCGCACAATCGTATGCGTTTGATGGTGCATAGGAAAGCCAAAAAGCTGCCATGCTGCTTCTGGAGCACTAACATATCTTGAATCCATAAATGAACTTATCTCATCATGAAGAAGAGTTTCATGTTCTTTAATTGCAATATTTGCACAGTCATGCCCTTTATAAATATATTTTAAATATGTACTTTACACTTTTTATGGAAGCACAGCTTTCAATATTAATATTGCAGTTGTATTTTAATGTCAAGTATGGATTGTATGGGACAACCCAAGAGTTATCTATTTTTTTAGCATTTATTTCAATTGAAAGACTTTTTTTGCTTCTCTTGTAATGTGGATAAACATCTTCATTGATTAAAGTTTCTTCTTGGAAAGATTTTGGAAATTGCTTAGAGCAAACCCCATCAACCATACATGGAGATCATAGATTATGCTCCCCGCAGGGCCCATGTATCATGTGTTTGGTAACAATTGCATGTAACCGTGGATTGACTTCAATGTCAGGTATTTCAGCATGAATAAAGCTATCAATAACTTGTGCATTTTTAGGCTTATCTTGTGCACATAATATAAGCAAAATATGTGCATGAGGTAACCCACATTTTTGAAATTCAATTACATGAACTTTGGCAGCTGGTTTACCCAAAACATGTTTCTTTGTGATATCATCAAGAAGTTCTTGAAGTTTTAAATGAAAAACTCTTGCCACTAAATCAGGACTAAATTCAACTGCTTGACCTTGTTTCAGATTTAAAACAATTTCTGACCATTTTGGGTTACATGTCATAGTTATAAAAAAATCAGGCTTCCCATACTTTCTTACACATAGCCATGGCATCTTGGTAATTATGTACCATGTTTCTGGGATTACCTTGGAATGTAGATGGAAGTATAACTGCTTTGCCTGGAAGTAAGCCCGGCTCTGCAGCTACATTTTGAAGATGATGCATGAGACCTGTATACTTTTCAACCCTTAATTTGTGACTGATTTTGTCTTACATAGTTTAAACGATTACCTTCTGTTTTAACATATGCATCTACAAAGTACTGCTGAGTCAATTTCCCAGCACTCAGAAATGGATTAAACTCGTGATGGATGGAAAGTATATACCCATTAAATTGCATTTGTGTGACCTTTCTCTTGGCTTTGCTAAGGATTGAGTTCTTATATTTCTAACAGTAGTAGGGTTATAATTAAGTTTCATTGTAGGTGACCAACTTTGATCCCCAAAAGGGAAAAGAAGTGGATACAACATTGGTTCCAAATTTGGATCTAAAAAACGTATCCTTTCTGGGGTTTTTTTTTCATTGTTTGTAGTTCGACAATGAAAAATAAGATCTCGCTCAAGAGGAGGTTCACCATCTACATTTTGGAAAATAATAGCTACCTCATTGCACCGAGGAGCATTATATCTACGTTGATCGTATTTGCGTTCTTGTACTATTGCCATGGTCACAGTTGCAGGTGTAACACCATTTCGAGATGCATCTTCTAAACATTCTTGTTCTACTTCATATACCATTTTACATGCTTCTGCAAAAGGATTGTTTAAAGCCATAAAAGAACTCAACTCATTCATTTATTCAGGGTTGCAATTTGTATTTTCATCAATCTTAAGGCGCTGTTGTGCAGCCTCACCTGGATCAAGTACAGTTGTGCAAACGTTCTATTATCCTAATTGGAAGGATGAAGTTATCCAGTTCTGTGATATATTTGTCCATTAATTCTAAAACAGTTAGGGCCATAACCGGGAGGAGGAGCAATATTCGCCCCCATTGAAGCCAATGCTAATGAATTATTAAAAGATCTAATATTTTTGTATTTTTTTTTTTTTAATGGTTATGACTTCCTGTCATTAAACTTTCTATTAAAGGAGCAACTTTTAATAGCTTCAATATTTACTTTTCGTTTGCTGCAGCATTGACTAAATAATTTGTCTAATGGCTGCTCTTTTGCAAAATGTACAGCATCACAGTTGCTGCATACAACATTTAGCTCTCCACAGTTATGAAGATCAAATGAATCATCGTATCTCACAAGTGCTGCAATGTGTTGAGTATGTTTTGCCAAATTTGTACGATTAATTTTTACATAACTTACACTGTTTCCTTTTATGTTCCCTTTCCATATTGCTTATGCTAAGCTGTTTTTGTGTTTCTGATTGTTCATTTTCTGAACGTTCTTTTCTATGAGCAGAAGCATTTTTTTGTTGTTCTTTATGTCTACGATTTTCTGTCATATTTGCTCTCTCTTTTCTTTTCTGAACTGTTTTGCTTCCCTTAAATGGGCCCTTTCTTCATCATTTGTTTTATTTTTATTTATTCTATCGCTCTCATTTTGTCTCTTTTTTGCATCAGATTGTTCTTTTAAAGATAACTTTCTTTTAGGGGGCATGTTTTTTTTTAATTATTTTTTTAATTTTTTGATATATATATTGAAGCTACAATATATATATCCAACAGGTATACTGACAACCTTATCTGTAGGGACTGTTGTCCTAAATATATGCCAAATATAATATATGTAATAAGGCTACAGATGTAGTAACTATATTTTTTTGTTATAATGTTACAGATATAGCAACACTTTATTTAGCTTCTTTCATCTATATATATAAATTAATCTACAGGTGTATTATACATATATTTATATGTATATAACCTACAGGTGTAACGACACCCTTATTTGAATGGACTGCTGTCCTAAATCTATTGAAAATATGTAACTTCTAATAAAGCCACAGGATATATAATTAAGCTAACAAAGTAGCAAAAATGTTATAGTGCAAACTGCTCTAATCTATATATAAATATTTCTACAAATGTAGTGACAGCCCTTTTTATATTCAACTGTCCTATATATATATATATATATATATATATATATATATATATATATATATATATATATATATATATATATATATATAGGACTGTTGAATATATATAATAAATATACCAGTTTAGCCAAATCCTATTTGCCAAACTTACACCTACATGTGTAATGCCACCCTTATTTGAATGGACTACTGTCTTAAATATACTAAAAATATGTAATTTCTAATAAAACAGAATATATTATAAAGCTACCAAAGTTGTCAAAACTGCTTTAATCTATATATAAATTTTTCTACAGGTGTAGTGACAGCCTTTTTGATGTTCAACTGTCCTATATATATAATAAATATACCAGTTTAGCCAAACCCTATTTGCCAAACTGGCAAAATGTATATTTATATAACCAACAGGTATAGTGACAACCTTATCTGGATGGACTGTTGTCCTAAATATATTCCAAATATAATATAGATAATAAGGCTACTGATGTAGCAATAATATTTATTTTTGTTATAATGATATTGTTAAAGCAACACTTTTACTAGCTATGCTGCTTTCATCTATATTTATATATACTGTATATATATATATAAATTCATCTACAGGTGATTTATAAATATATATATAACCTACAGGTGTAACGACACCCTTATTTGAATGAACTACTGTCTTAAATAGACTAAAAATATGAAATTTCTAATAAAACAACATAATATATAATAAATCTACCAAAGTAGCAAAAATGTATTGTGAAAACTGCTTTAATCTATATATAAATATTTCTACAGTTGTAGTGACAGACTTTTTTATGTTCAACTGTCCTATATATATAATAAATATACCAGTTTAGCCAAACCCTCGGCTAGATTACGAGTTTTGCGCTAAGCTGAAAAAGCAGCGTTAACAGGTCCTAACGCTGCTTTTTCACTACCGCTGCTATTACAAGTCTTGCAGGTTTAGGGGCACCGCACACTTCTTTGGCCTTACCACAAAACGACTTACGTAAGCTTCGTAAACCCTTTTTTCTATGGGACTTCCATAGCGCCGGTATTACGAGTCTGTCCTGGGAGGCCAAAACGTGAGCGGTACTCCCTCTACCTCCAAGATTCGTAACGCATTCTAAAGTCAGTAGCATAAAACTCATAACTAAAGTGCTAAAAAGTACACTAACACCCATAAACTACCTATTAACCCCAAAAACCGAGGCCCTCCTGCATCGCAAACACTATAATACAATTTTTAACAGCTAATCTGCTGCTCCGGACATCGCCGCCACAAGAATAAACATATTAACCCCTAAACCGCCGCACTCCTGCCTCGCAAACACTAGTTAAATATTATTAACCCCTAATCTGCCGCCCCTAACATCGCGCCAACTACATTATACTTATTAACCCCTAATCTGCCGTCCCCAACGTCACCGCCACTATATTAAAGTGAATGTAAACTCACTGTCACCTCACATCCTTATGTTGTGAATCTCGCAAAATAAAGGATAGTTTAATTCATCATTTTTTTATTAATGCATAACAAATACGAATATAACTGTATTTATCAATATTTTTCTTACTTTATTCCTCCGCCCGCCATCTTGTCCCGCATTTCTCAGGTGATTGACCGTTCCTTAAACAAATAATTGATTGCACCCCGTGGCGTCCAGCCCCTTTTTTTCTACGTCATGCAATGTAACTGCGCATGCGTTCCCTGCAGATTCATGATTGACAAGCAATGAGATTGCAATAAAAATTGCCATGCATGCGCAATGTAATTTTCTTTGCGGATAACTATTCTCAATGGATCAGGGAACGCATGCGCATATTAAATATTAATTTAAAACGTATGCGCAAATGGAGTTCTCGCCGTCGTGAAGGGGGTTTCAGGACTATGTAAAGGAGCAGGCAGGACAGCTCTATACGCAATGTATTTTGAATACAGGAAGTCCAGGATGGGAGAAGTTATCCTTCAAAAACGGAGATAAGTTCTTATATAAATAATTTTTCTTTTGCAACTTTAGAAATGATTAGTTTAAGTAATTTTATGAATAAAAACATTGCGGTTTCAATGAGAAGTGTATTGAGAATTGGTAGTGTAGATTAAAAAGCTTAAAATTTACATTCACTTTAAATATATTAACCCCTAAATCTAAGTCTAACCCTAACTCTAACACCCCCTAACTTAAATATAATTTAAATAAATCTAAATAAAATTACTATCATTAACTACATTATTCCTATATAAAACTAACACTAGATTCGAGAGAAAAAACTGTCACTCAATATCGGCAGTATGGTGGGCGGAATATACAGGTGAAACGGAGCAGATTGAAAATGATAAAAATAAAACTTTTTATTGTTTTAACATATAATTTGATAAATGAATATCATACTGAATTTAGGTAACCTATTGAAAATTTATAACCAAAACGCCAGACTTGACCTTCACTTTGAAATAAATACAAAGTTGCCTGTAAAATAAAAATAAACCCTAAGCTAGCTACAATGTAACTATTAGTTATATTGTAGCTGGCTTAGGGTTTATTTTATTGGTAAGTATTTAGTTTTAAATAGAAATTATTTAGGTAATGATAGTAATTTTATTTAGATTTATTTTAAATATATTTCAATTAGGAGGTGTTAGGGTTAGGGTCACTTCTTGCCTTTTGACGCCGGTTTTGTAAAAAAAACCGTAATACCAGCGCTGCAGGTAAGTGAGCGGTGAGAAAAAACTGCTCATTAGCACCGCATAGCTCCTAATGCAAAACTCGTAATCTCGCCGCCTATTTGCCAAACTTATTGAAAACGCCAACAGATATAGTGACAACCTTATGGGAATGGACTTTTGTCCATTAAATATATGCAAAATATATTAAATATAATAAGGCTACAGATGTAGCAACAAAATTAATTTATGTTTTAATGTTACAGATATTGCAACACTTTATCTAGCAATGCTGCTTTTATCTATCTATCTATCTATCTATCTATCTATCTATCTATCATCTATATATATAAAGTAATCTACTGGTGTTGCAACACCTTTTTTAAAGAAACATATTTCCTAAATAATATACAGATGTTGCAAACCCCTATTTGCAATATCTTATATTTTTCTTATCTATAGTTGAATGTATAACTTTTTTTAAAAATTAAAAATTGTATAAAAAAAAATAGTATACCTTTTAATTAAAGAGTCTACTTTATATTACTATATATATTAATTATTATAATATAGATGTTGTATCCAACTGAGCTAGTTATGTAGCAACAGACTTTTTTTTTTACTACTTTCATTTTTTAATAAGCTTTATAACATTATTTAGCATCTGTTATTTAGCTTTCTATAAAGCTTATGAGGTAAAATGTGTCCAATCTTTCTTTTTTTTTTTTGAACAACTTAAGCTTTGAAAAAAGCTGTTAAAAATAAAAAACAATAGGCTTATCTTTAGTTTTTTTAAAAGCTCTTTGGTTGTAATAACTAATAATGCTAAAAAAATTAAAATACAATGTTCCGCTATTAATCTAACTGATCTCTCTCTACAACAACTCTCCTCACAGACTGCTTTTTCCTAACTGCTTCAGATAATATTTTAACTCATTTAAATTGACTAACCGGCGCGAGGAAGGGGCGTGGTTAGTCGTGAGCGACACAAACAATTTGCCGCGAGCGAGAGGCATGGCTTTCCACAAACGTGCAGTGTTTGATTGACACTGATCTATATGTTAATTCCTATGCTCATAATATATTTTCGGAAGTTGCGATCGGCAATTTCCGTAACTCCGTCCACACATAATTTATACTGTAACAATGCATAGTTACTGTATCAATAATGTAGACACTGAAAAAATAAGCATTAATAAAAATCATGTATACTTATACATTCACTTCCTTTCAAGTGTCAATATGTACATTATATATATATATATTTTACAAATGCTTGTTATAGTAGTGTCAGTGTCTACATTATTTATACAGTCACTATGCATTGTGACTGTATAAATAATGTCTACACTGAGGCGCCTCCCAATAATAAACCTAACACTTCTTTAACTATATTTCCGCCATCCCAAAAAAATCGCAAGTAAAACTAAAATTAATAACTCCTTAACCGTCAACCACCCACATCGCAATAAACCTAATTACCCTATTAACCTCTTAACCATCAACCACCCACATTGCAATAAACCTAATTACCCTATTAACCCCTAAACCACAAAAACCCCATATCGCAATAAACCTTAGATTAGGGATGGGCAGTAAAAGAGCTAAATGCCCTTTTAAGGGCAATGCCCAAACAAATGCCCTTTTCAGGGCAATGCGTAGTTTCTATATTTCGTGCGGGCATGTTTTTTTTTTTTAATACTTGATCCGGGTGGTTATTTTATTTTTTTTATACTTGATGCGGGAGGTTATTTTTTTTTTAATACTTGATGCGGGCGGTTAGTTTTTGCTTTTGTAATGCTACGTTTGCCTTCGCTGCATCCACCGGGGTGGATTCCGAAAATGGCAGGATTCTTTCACCACCCTGTCATTTTCGGAATTCACCTGAATGCAGCTTTGCTGCATCCAGGTGATTTCTTTTGTCATCGCGCTGCCAACATTCCATTGAGGATGCGTGCACAACTGCTGAGGGCAACGGACATTACAAACGCAATTATAGTATAGATATTTATCCACCATTGATTTGATAGAATGCAAGACTTTAACACTCATTATCTGCTGGAGCATGTCTAGAAGCAAATAAGCAATGCCTGTGTTTATGATGTTAATCATTGATAAGGGGGGATCGGTCTACTCCAGAAAGCACAGTTATGTAAGTAATTTTGCTTCTTTTTGAACATGATTTTAAAATACTTGCCAGCAATTTTTAAACAATTGTTTTATGCAAACTATTTTGACTTAATTAGTCCTTTTAGAATATGCACAGATCTCAACATGTTTTATGGCACTTTGTTTGGATCCTATTGTATTAAGAAACGTGGCCCTGGTGTACTCTGCACAGTGACTGTTTGATCAGAACAGTAGCTCATAGCAAACAAGGACAAATAGACATATTAAGGATGGTTTTAAGAGGTGTGTCCAGAGACTGCAAAACAATGAAAATGTTGCCAACAAAATTACACAATCAAAGGCATTTAAAGCCTGTATTTATTATGCAGATTCTGTGCTTAAAGGGACACTGAACCCAATTTTTTTCTTTCATGATTCCGATAGAGCAGCAATTTTAAGCAACTTTCCAATTTACTCCTTTTATCAAATTTTCTTAATTCTCTTGGTATCTTTATTTGAAAAGCAAGAATGTAAGTTTAGATGCTGGCCCATTTTTGGTGAACAACCTTTGTTTTTCTTGCTGATTGGTGGATAAATTCAACAACCAATAAACAAGTGCTGTCCAGAGTGCTGAACCAAAAATTGCTTAGATGCCTTCTTTTTCAAATAAAGATAGCAAGAGAACAAAGAAAAATTAATAATAGGAATAAATTAGAAAGTTGTTTAAAATTGCATGCACTATCGGAATCATGAAAGAAATAAATTTGGTTCAGTGTCCCTTTAATTGTTTATATATACTATGAACAAAAAAAAAAAAATCAGTTCACCTATTCACTTAATATTAAAAACTACAGGATTATTTTTTTGAGTATTGCATAATCTGAGAACTTTGAGTGCCTGGTCTTTAAAGATGTGATACAACAGGTTACTATAATTGTGCTGATTAGGTGGTTATGCATAAGACATTCTCTGCCAGCCAGGTCCACAGAGTATAAACTCAGCAAAAACAAAGCAGAGTAATTTATCATCACCAAATTTTAATGACGTGTGATGCAGTTTCAGGCCAGGATGCATTTGCTTTGTACTAGAGAAGTAGTTCAATCAGAATCCTTATAAAAATGATTAAGTGCTTTTATAATGCAGTACTAAAGGCCATCTGTTACAGTCATTTATTCAAGTCAGAATGAAGTATTCATTGATTTGTGTTGTCTGGAAAATAAAAGGATTAAAGCCATGGTGAAAAAAAACTACAGATCATAATTAATGTCTGATTTATTCCATCAGTTAGATGTCCTAATACAACCTTGAGTAATATAGGACTTCCAAATACTGTGTCAGCACGCTTGAGGAGTCATGTGACTGAGTAAGTTCTGCTTCTTTAGTAAATCTGTATGGAAATTATTATGGGTAATACTTAGCTTAGTGATTAGCAACAATAAACCCATTTGTATTTAGATATGGTAAAACAATCATGCCTTTAAGTTAAGCCAACAGTGTTAGGGCATTAGGCCACCAACCAGTAAGGTGCAGCACAGAAGGAAGGATGGATGGTATGTACGAAGGGAAGGTGAATCATGAAATATATAGATAGCAAAACCACATGGAAAGAGACTGTACAATAGCTGTGTCAGTAACTGACCCTGTCTGGCCTTCATCCCCACTCTCAAGCGTCATTGTGCTTCTCCATATTTGTCAACCACTTTGTTCTGGCTCTGAGTTTTGCTTTTGTCCTTATCAGATAATCATCTAGTATCATTTCACCCTGCAATTGGTCATGTGTTCTTATTCAGTCTTTAAAATCCCACTTCCTCCAGCTTCTAACTGCCAGATTATTGTGGTTCCTGTGATTTGTAATCAAGACCCCCCCCCCATAAACTGTTTTGAAGTGTTCTGTCTTGTTAGTTTATTGCACTTCTTTCTCCAGTTATGGACTTGTTATTGACCTTGCACTATTCTGCTACTGCCTCTTCCAGCTTCAATTTTTGGTCATAGTCACAACACCTCTTCTGGCTGGCATGAAGCATCATTACATACAAAAGGATATTTTGACTTTATTTTTTGTGTGTTGTTTCCAGCTATCAAAGTAAAGTTACATGAAAATTGCCCCATGCAGTAATGTTATTTGTAGACCCTCTATGTTATGTCCCTTCAATGTAAACTTTATTCATTAAATCATGGACGGTTGTAGTCCACAGCCCAAAAAAATAAACAGGAGACTTCTACATCTATCAGCATGCAATGGTAGAAGCTGACCAATCACATCTCAGGTCAGCTATCACTGTAAGTCATTTCCTCTGCCTCCAATCTGTGCACTGTGAAATGGAGATTTCTTTTGGAGACACAAATATGCAGGTTAGTAATGCGGTTCTATGCAAAGTGATGAGGCATTCAGTAGCAGAGAGGAAGTTAATGGGACAGTCTAGTAAATGTCTACTCAATGTGATTTTATACAGCTTTCCAATTTACTTTTATCATCAAATTTGCTTTGTTCTTGTGGTATTCTTTGTTGAAAGCTAAACCTAGATAGGCTCATATGCTAATTTCTAAACCCTTGAATGACGCCTCTTATCTTTGTGCATTTTTTCCAGTTTCCCGTGTAGTTATTTATGAGCCAGCACTGATTGGCTAAAATTAATGTCTGTCAAAAGAACTGAGATAAGGGGCAGTCTGCAGAGGCTTAGATACAAGGTCATTACAGAGGTAAAAAAGTACATTAATATAACAGTATTGGTTATGAAAAACTGGGAAATGCTGATAATAAAGGGATAATCTATCTTTTTAATCAATAAACAATTTAAAGTAGACTGCCCCTTTAAAGAAACTTGTAAGTTGCTTAACATTTTTATATAAACTTAAGGGTTTTTAATAAAAAAACATTTTTAATGTTATCAGTTTGAAAATAGAAGCTTTTGTAGTGTTAAATAAAGTAATTTTATGATATAAATCAGAGGAGCACTAGTTGCAGCCTATTCTAAATAAGCTGCATGTGATAAAAATATTCATTGGGACCGAATTATCAAGCTCCGAATGAGCTTGATGCCCTTGTTTCCGCACGAGCCTTTAGGCTCGTTGGAAGCAGCAGTTATGAAGCAGAGGTCTAAAGACTGCTGCTCCATAACTGGTCTGCTGCCTCTGAGACTGCAGACATCAATCCGCCCGATTCTACACCCCCTGCTAGTGGCCAATCGATTGGCCGCAAATCTGCAGGGAGCAGCATTGCACAAGCAGTTCACAAGAACTGCTTCTGCAATGATAAATGCTGACAGCGTATGCTGTCTGCATTTATCGATGTGAGGCACTTTCATAAATCGGTCCCATTGTCTTATAAATTTACTCATTGAGTATAGAACAATCCAAAACTTTATTCTCAGTAAATATAAAACCAGTTCCATATATACACAAGTTGTAGGCAAGTTTCAGCTTATTAGTCATACTCATAAACTGAGATGAAGAGCTTACAACGTCCATTTAAACACCGTCATAACCAATTAAAATCAAATACAACCTTTATGAATGCTTTAGGACTCCTTTATTGTCACTCTTCATTTAAGCTACTATGCTTTCCTAGATATAGATACTATGCAACTGTCTAGAAAGGAAACATTAATAAGAGACAACTTTAACCATTCAAGTTTATTTTATTATTACTATTATTATGCAAGTGTCTATTACAGATAAATTGCTCAAAATGTAGCCATCTTAGTAAATAGTATTAAAAATAGAAAACATTGTCTGTGCCCTGTACATGTCTCTAGTTAACTTCTTGAGAGTTACATTTTATAACAGACATACATTTCTAAACAAATGTCTGATTTCTATATTAAAACTATAAAAAAACAACAACTTATTATGGTTATGAAAATGGCAGAATATTCTACCCCACCAACTTAAAACCTCACCAGGTGCTACTGCATTTCAGTGTAAAATCAATAAAAACCCAAGGCAAAAACAGTTGACATACAAAAATAACTAACCACAGAAGAGAATCTTACATTTATATGATTGTGATCTAGTTTTAGTTCAGCTTTTTATTTGATGGACTGTGTTTTTTGTTACTAAAAGATAAACTAACCTCAGTTTCACAGTTCTTGTTTACACCAAAGTGCATAGCAATATCTTCTTCTCTATAGATACTGTAATTATTAACTTGTACAGTGCTGCACAGTAATATCATGCACAATGCACAGGATTGCCTTGCAGCAGTCAGCAGGTTGCTCCATATTTCAGTGCATTGATTTCCACGTATACTTCATGGTAAACACTCACCAAAGGCACTTTTTTGTAATTGCCTGTATTCAGCAAAGCTGCTGTTCTGTCAATGAAGAAAATTGGGCAATAAACTTAAAAAGTCCTTTACTTTCACTGCGCAATTATGACCACTGAGCAAAAGATAGACAGAATATCCCATTTTAACAGTTTGAAACAACCTTTATAAGAGTATAGCTTGGAAACTATGTCAAGGGTATATCATAAAGAGCGCAATTTGCAGCGAGAAAATGGTAATGGTTTATAGAAGAGAGCACAATTTATTTTTTAACCCACAAAATTATGAAATAAAATAAAATAACTCCAGATATATTATATTCCAGATTGTAGATACACAAAATATAGATCATCGAGAAACCTACCATTTTATTTCTACTGATGTAAATAAATGATATATAATTAGGATACATATCTTAAGGGGATATGTATCAAAGAGTAATATTTGTGTATTTAAATATGTTTATATTTTGTTTTCTAATATATATATTTATTTTTATTTTTTTTATTTGTATATATATTTATTTTTATAAAAAAAAGTGATCTTAACCATATTTTACTTGGGACATGCAATTTACAGCATTCACCTCTCTTCAGCATTGGATATATTCCTACAAAAGGGTAACACAAATAAATTTGCAAATCTGTGTGCAAATACAGAATATTTAAAGCTAAAAAGAGCTGAATGCCACAGAATGCCACCATTTTTGGCAATCGTTTAATAAACAAATGCCGAATTGAACATCTTTATATCTTACCTTGCAAAATAAGCTTAAAGAGCCATAAAAAGTCATGTGATTATTGTGCTGTTGCTTGCCAGAACATATGTGTTTAACCCCTGAAAAGCTTTGTGTTTGTTACAAAAGATGGGTCACATGCCAGGCACAAATAATGTAAAAGCTCTAAAGGGCAGAGCTGCTATAAAATAGTCTAAAACACATAATAAAGAAAAGTAAATAGCACAATAAACTAGGACTTTGCAAAACTGTTATAACAGATGAATATTTTATAATCCCTGTGAGACTACAAATAAAGTGAGCTACTAAAACTCAGCGACAAACAATGCTTTATTAATAAAGAAATAGAACTTTCTAAACAGGTTGTTAGGTTGTCTACAGGATATAAATATTTAGATGAAGGAAAAGCATTTTGTCAGCATATGTTGTTTACCCAAACTTACGCTACGCCTGTTCGTGTGCATTCAAATTGTGATAAACATTTTATTTGTTATAAACCTGTAAAATGATTCAAACAAAAACAACTGCCAGTGTAGTTCAACAAGATAACAGTTTAACACCAGCTAGAGATCTTCTCTTTTTCTTTATATTTTATACAATTACAATAAAACCCTTTTACATTTATTTATTTTTTAAAGACATTACACTTGCTCTTATTTTGCAGTTACAGTATTCCTTCTTTTGCTGTGCGTGCCAAGCGTTGCAGTCTTCTATGGCAGCCACTGAGGTATTTATATTTATCTTGTTATTGTTTAAAAAGATAGCTAATGCCTTTACTACCCATCCCCCAGCTTTGCAAAAGCTATATTAACATATTTTCTAACCTTTAAACCTCTAAATTTCTTCTGCGAACCGGCAAAGGACACATCCTTGGTTGTTGGGGAGAAAACACACAGTGACATTATCACATGTTGCTTGTTTTATTTTAACTTTTGTACGTATATTTTTGTCACTTGCGCTGATACAAGTGTTTAGTAAAAACGTTTACTCTTCGAGAGGCTCTTTTGTCTATTTTTCCTTTTTTCAGTATCGCATCAGAGGGGAGTCAACAGAGACCCTTCGTTTACAGAGAGCAGCATCCAATTACGCCTGCGCACATTACGGTTTTGGAGATAAGACCACTTACACCTGTGGAACTTGCATGTCTATTTTTTAAAAGCTCCACCCACCGGTGGACATTATTTGAGGCAAACATTCCATCATAAGGTCCGTGGTCAGATTTTATCTTAAGAGACTACTGGGATTTGCCTGCCCCTTTCGAAACAGGTTCTTTGGTCCGGGACTCTGTGTGTATTTTATACTGTTTTTGCACCACGTATACCATTTTATTCTTTTGGGTCTCACTATACAGGACCTTGTTACATGTACCACGATACTGTATTTATGGTATAGGGAAGCGCTACTGTTTGTTTGATTTTCTGGTTATATTAACGTACTTTATGACCTTTAAACCTCTAAATTTCTGTCTGTTTCTAAGTCCCTAAAAACAGCTCCGTGATCACATGCTTTAGTATTTGCTTTTCACAACAGGGGAAGCTAGTTCATGTGAGACATATAGATAGCATTGAGCTGACGCCCGTGGGTTCTAACAACAGCACTAATTGGCTTAATCGCAAGTCAATTGATAAAGTCATGTGATAAGGGGGCAGTCAGAAGATTCTTAGAAACAAGGTAATCACAGAGGTAAAAAGTATATTAATATAACCATGTTTTCTGTGCAAAACTGGGGAATCAGTAATAAAGGGATTATCTATCTTTTAAAACAATAAAAAAAATTGAGTTGACTGTCCCTTTAATGACATACAATACTATTTTCTTTTTGTTTTCCTGGTTTAAAAATAACTTTTATTTAATTTATGGGACATGAAACACAAAATGTTTAATTCTTGATTCAGATAGAGCATACATTTTTAAACAACTTTCCAGTTTATTTTGGTTATCAATTTTACTGTATTTTCTTGGTATCCTTTATTGAAGAGCAGCAATGCACTGCTGGCAGCAAGCTAAACACATCTGTAAGCCATTGACAAGATATATATTTCTGCAGTCAACAATCAGCAGCTAGCAGTCAGCTCCTGAGCATACCTAGGAATGATTTTAAACAAAGGATACCAAGAAAAAAAGAAAAAATAGTTAATCGAGCTAAATTGGAAAGTTGTTTAAAATGGTATGTTCTATCTGAATAATGAAAGTAACATTTTGTGTTTCATGTTCCTTTAACTCAGGGGTTCTTACCTGGGGGTATTTATACCCCTTCAGAATATGTAAACCAAATGATTGTGTGATGGGACTGGATCTCTGAATAATTTATAAATAAATGTACTTGTTAGATTATATTATTAACAGCCACTGTTATCAATACTTAAATTCCATGTTTTGAATGCAAATAAACAACAGCAAAAATCTCACTTGTTATAGTTAGTTTGTGTATTTGTGATTAGCTGTTTTTATATAAATAGATATGATGACATTTGTATGATTTTCTTTTAGTTCTGTTCCTAGCTATCAATATGTAAAATAAAACCAAGCTATCAACGTCTTTTGAAGTCGTAATGGTACCTAATAGGTGATGAGGATGTTTGACAGCCTGTGGAAGGGGGGCATATTGGGCAATCCATTGGGTGTGCATAATCATTATGGGTGTAGTGGTAAAAAAGGGGTAAGAACACTTATATTAGATGTTAAAAATACTTTTAAAACATAAATTAGCTTTGAAGGAAATAAAGAAAGAGCAGAACTCAAAGAGGTATCTCCTCCGCAACAGTACACAGCCTGTTAAGAACCCACATCCGTCTTCAGGCTTGCTGTCTGCAACTGTACGCCCAGGTAAACGGTCTCAGGATGATGACATCACCGGTGCTTGCCTTATGTAGAAGCGCTCCATCAACGCTCAAAATCAAGAAACATATCCAAAACGAAAAGCAGCACCCAGGAAAAAATCCAGTAGACTCAACAGAGTTACATATTTACTACCCAGGGGGAGGAGTTTTACATACTATAAATCAAGCGAGGTGTCATTTGTCTAGTAGTGGTCATTAAGGATATGTTTGACCATTTTTTGTACCCAGATCTGCGGATGCCTTATTAAATTTTGCTTTTCAACATATGAGAGTCTGTTGAGTTCACTGGATTTTTTCCTGGGTGCTGCTTTTCGTTTTGGATAAATTAGCTTTGCTATTATTTGTTCAACTGCCGTTCCTTGATTGTTAGTTAGGCAGTTATGACTCTGTATCATATACTGGTCGGGATTTCAGTCCACCTGAATTTAAACAATCAGTGTACACCATTGTTCATATAACTGCAGGTAATAGACACTACCTTAAATAAGAATATACAGATACTGATCTAAACATCCAATATAAACATTTTAAAAACTTACTTATAAGCTCCCAGTTAAAGGGATACTAAACCCATATGTTTTCTTTCAAGATTCAGATAGAACATACAATTTTAAGCAACTTTCAAATTTACTCCTAATTTTTCTTCATTCTCCTGCTTTCATTATTTGAAAAAGCAGGAATCTAAGATAAGGAGCAGGCCCATTTTTGGTTCAGAACCCAGGATAGCGCTTGCTGATTGGTGGGTACATTTAGCCACCAATCAGCAAGCGCAAGCATTGTTGATGAGGTTAGGCTGGGACACCAAGTGAAAGGGGTTTGGAAAACAAGAAGAGCAGACACCCCCCTCCCTCTTCCCTGTATATGAACATACAGATAACATAAACAGGAGTCTGTAAACGAGCTTATACATCTGACACTGTGGGCCTTGGTTAGGAGTCTGAAAATCAGCACAATGTTCTAAAAAATAAGCAAAACTATACATTGTTACAAAAACACTCCCAGATGGGCTATATAAATGGATCACCTACAAAACATTTATTCAAAGAAAAATCTAGTGTACAGTATCCATTTAAGCCATCCAAATAGAGAAGTGTCAATTTTCTTGTGTCTATTCTGCTAGTTTAGGATCAGCCAAATGTAATATAGGGGTACATTTTTCAAAGCGTCAATCTCAGTGCATTTGCCGGCGTCAATACGCTCGCCAGATATCGCTGACGCAGATCTGAATACGATACCCTTATTTATCAAAAAAGCAGTCAAAAACACGCGCGTCAAGTACGGTGCGAAGAGCATCAGACTGTTTTTAACTAACAGTCATCGATGTTGTGGTTATTTGGGTTTTTCCCAACTTTATTTATACCACATCATTACTATCCATGAACAAGCACATTTCTCTAAAGCTAATCTTTTATTTTTCAACTGTTAATGTCCAAGAAATCACATTCCAAATCACAAAAGTCACCTAGAGCGCAGAAGAGAAAAGAAGCAAAATCTAAGTGCAGTATATATATGTAAAAACGTTTCCCTTTATTTCAATACAAGATTGCACTCACAGACTCTAACCTCAAACATGTGAGGTATGTGAACCACGAATAGCTAGATTCCACACGGCTTGAGGTGTCCCTCTCTTACGTTTTTTCAGCTGTTTGTGCGGTTTCCACTGTCTCTTCTCAACAGGGTACACCACCTTGGAAGGTGCCGATCCGGATCCTAGTACTGATATAAACAATCTCTTGCTACAGCAGCATCAGCATGTCTGCCAAAGGGCTGGGTCGCAGACACGCTAGTCTAGCACGGTAGGTACGGACACAGTGACGTGCAGTCATAGGAGGCAGGTGAGGCAGCGCCTCACCTGTCCTATGTGTGTAATTGCACTTTTTAAATAATGTTTTAATAAAAAAATATTTATTTATTTTTTAAATTTTTATATATATTTTTTTGGGGTATCTCAATGTACCCCATGCACCCCCATGCACCACCCCACCCCTGGCAGCCGACACCGCCGCCATTTCAAAAATAAACTTAGCTATTATTAAATGATCTAAGGCACAAGACAAGATTCCATATCCATATTGCGCAAAGTAGAGGCTGTGAGCCGTTCAGCTGTCTCTCCTTTACGCAATATGGATATGTTATGTATTGAGCAAATGAGCCGCAAGAGACTGCCACCCAGTGGCACTTAAGTCTTAAGTCTCTTTAGTTCATGCGGCCGATATGCTCAATACAGAGGCTATGTTTATTAGCAGCCTCCGCAGGACCACAGCCAATAAGCGCCTCTCTCTTGTCTTGTGGGTCTGTCTGGCTCTGGGCGGGAAATAGTGAACTTAGGCGTGGAGAGAGATGCCTACAGTCATGTGACGTGAGTCATCATGGCCTCAGTGAAGTTAGGTCCAACTGTCCATCGTGAAGTGAATGATCGTGAACAGTCAGGACTGAGGACTCAGGACAGTGGAAGGAGCTGGGGCCCGGTGGTAAGTGATGATTGGCAGCATACAGCACAGCACACTAGCACAGCCACAGCCTCTGCAATATGTGGACGGGTGACTGTGGATTACTCTGATGAGGTGACCGGTCACAGCCCGGTCCACATATAAATCACCTCCAGCAGGCTCCAGCTGCTCCACCGAGTCCACCCACCAAGTGCCCTGCAAGTGCATAGAAAGTTTGACGCAGCGCATCGCAAAGCTCCAGCTACTAATATGATATATATTATATATCACATTAGTAGCTGGAACTTTGCGATGCGCTGCGTCAAAATTTCTATTGCAGGGCACCTGGTGGATGGACTCGGTGTAAAGGGATAAAGTGTGCATCAAGGTGGGACCGTGGGACTACAATACCAGTGACATTATCAGCCCCATAAAGAATCTAGCTTTGTTCGCAAAGCTGTACACAGTCACACAGTACAGCTATATATATTATTACAGTACAGCTGTATATAGTATTAAACCAGCAGATTTATATTCAGGTTTTTTTTGGGTTGCCTGTTTTAACATACATCTATAAGAATAGATCCTATTTTATTGCATGTTATTTGAAATATCTGGGCACTATCTTCTAGACTAGTGACTTTTTTCTTTTTATAAATACTTTTGATTGTCTTTTTAACAGCCAGTCTATAAGAATAGATATGTTTTAAATTATTAACTATTGTAATAGGTGACCGGTCACACTGCATTGTATTCAGTTATTAGTTGCCATCTAACATTAGGATGTTTTATTATGTTTAAATAATTATTTTTAAAAATAAAATTAACATATTTGTATTCCTAATAGACCTTTTTTGCTTCTACTGTGTAGGTTGTTAGATTCCTCTTGCTTTTACTAGCGCTGATCTGATAGCTTTATCCATATAGGGTGGACTCAGTGCAGCTGGAGCCTGCTGGAGGTGATTTATATGTGGACCGGTCACCGGAGTAATCCGCAGTCACCCGGTCCACATATTGCATTTGCAGGGGCTGTGCTAGTCAGTTCAGAGGTGACAGCAGGCAGGACAGGGCATTGGGGACTTGGGGGCCACTGGTAACGTGGTGAACATTGTGAGGCGAGGGAGGGAGGAAAAGGTAACTGTTTAATTGTAGTTGCCTAACTTGCCTGTCTTACAGTAAGAGAGTGTTTATTTTTTAGTTGATGTGCTGATCATGCAGCTGATGTTTCATTTAGTGCTTGTATGGGACTCACACTGAGGATGTGTATTTACTTAAAAAACAGAAGCAATTTTAGGGTCATGGGGTGGGGGTGTGTAGGGGGAGCAGTACTACCCTCCTGTAAAATTTCTCAGGTTACTGTGTAGCTCAGCAAACTCTTTGGAAGCTGAAACTCACCCCCCCCCCCCCCCCCACACCAATTCTTCAGGTCAGATGTAAAGGGAGAATAAAATGGGAAATGCAGAGAGTGTCACATTGTATTGCCCCCTTTGTAATCTTTGCATTAGCTTGCTTATGCTTACAAGCCCTATTCTGTAACACTGACATATTAATTGGTAGGAAAACAGTCATTAGCACTGCTAATTATGTGCTACAACTAATCATTTTATAAGTGAAATTCACACGCACATTACACATACAACACACACATATACACAAACTCACAAATACACACATGCACAAAACACACATACATACATAGTCATACATATACACACACACACACACACACATACACAGACACACACATACACAAACACACAAATACACACATACAACATGCATACACAGACACACATAATATATACACACACATATACATACAGTACATACACACATATACATAGTTTA
Organism: Bombina bombina; assembly: GCF_027579735.1. Classification (NCBI taxonomy): domain Eukaryota; kingdom Metazoa; phylum Chordata; class Amphibia; order Anura; family Bombinatoridae; genus Bombina; species Bombina bombina. The sequence goes on from NC_069506.1 coordinate 14,233,179, forward strand.
CATACACATATACAAACTGTAGTCCTGAGTTGTCTGAAGTATATTTATTTAAAAATATAGAATTTAATTACTCCGCATTTTCCCTTTAGTGTGAAGTTTCTGATGGGAACATTCTGACACCTATCTAGTTAAAAGAAAGCAGAAAAGTAATTTACAGTTTGCACAGTGCAGTGCAAGATCCTTTATTTAGTGAGTAATATAACGCAGGAGAGGTCAATATATTGGAGCTGGTATTGGATCTGAATTTGAGATATATTTATAACTTTACTACATGTTTTTTTTCTGATGGTATTGGAGCTGTATTTGAGATATATGCAATACTTTTACTATATGCTTTTATCTACTGGTATTCAGATGAGCTGGTGCTTAAATGCAGTGTTTCTCAACCATGGTCCTCAAGTACCCCCAACAGGCCAGGTTTTCATTATAGCTGAATTGGTCCACAGGTGAAGTAATTAGCTGACCAGTAACAGTGGTTACTAACTTGCTCTCAATGATCAGCTGATTATTTCACCTGTGTACTGGTTCACCTTTAATTAAAACCTGCCCTGTTGGGGTACTTGCGGCCTGCGGTATATGTGTTTCTCCGACGTATCATATCTAGTGCCTCACCAACCTCTGACATCACCACACATCACTGGGACACACAGCGTCACGAACATGGGTGTGGCCTGACACATTTTACAGGGCTCCTCCCTGCTTCCTCAGAGGCTCTGCCCACCAACTATCCGTGTGTGGTTTTTAATGGCTCCATAGTATATCATCTCTCTTATGGCTCATGTATATAGTCATACATATACACACACCTAGATCAGCCGAGCGTATTTGTATGTTACATTTGCCTTTGTACTCCTAGTGGATCATATCTTCTCTCATACATTTCAAACCTACAGCTGTCACATATTTTATATTGCATATAATACAAAAAAATATGTAAAAAACTAATACCGTTAAAACACTAATTAATCAAGTTAAACCACACACTTTAAAAACATATAATAAATTCATCATCATTCTCAAACATTATTTCTAAATTATTACTACATCAAAACTTAATAATGTGAAAATTAATTTAGATAAAATCTATTAGCAACAGTATATATATGCAAAATTAATTTCATAAAAAAAACTGACTATATAAAAATACATTAAAAATACAATATAAATACATTAAAACCACATTGAAAAAATACTGCACAAGAACTTTAACAATACATAAGGTTTGATAATTTTATTTTTATATATATGTAGGACTAAGTATATACCCTTATATTTTGACCCTAAAACCACTGGGCACATAAACATAAACAAAGCAACCCCACACTCACCAGAACACACTTATATGCTCACATGCTCTGGTGTGTGTGAGTGTGAGTGTGGTTTTTTTTTGTTTATGTTTATGTGCTCAATGGTTTTAGGGTCAAAATATAAGGGTATATGCTTAGTCCTACATATATATAAAAATAAAATTAGCAAACCTTATGTTTTGTTAAAGTTCTTATGCAGTATTTTTTCAATGTGGTTTTAATGTATTTATATTGTATTTTTTATATGTTTTTATATAGTCAGTTTTTTTATAAAATGAATTTTGCATATAAATACTGTTGCTAATAGGTTTTATCTAAATTCATTTTTACCTTATTAAGTTTATATGTTTTTAAAGTGTGTGGTTTAACTTGATTAATTAGTGTTTTAACGGTATTAGTGTTGTTACATATTTTTTTGTATTATATGCAATATGAATTATGTGACAGCTGTAGCTTTGAAATGTATGAGAGAAGATATGATCCACTAGGAGTACAAAGCCAAATGTAACATACAAATACACTAGGCTGATCTTCTATACATGAGCCATAACAGAGATGATACTATGGAGCCCTTAAAAACCGCACACAGACAGTTGGTGGGCAGACAGCGTTCGTGATGCTGTGTGTCCGTACCTACCCTGCTAGACTAGCATGTCTACGAGCTGGCCCTTTGGCAGACACGCTGTTGCTGCGGTAGTAAGATATTGTTTATATCAGTACTAGGATCCTGATCAGCACCTTCCAAGGTGGTGTACCCTATTGGGGAGCGACGGTGGAAACAGCACAAACAGATGAAAAACCGGAAGAGAGGGACACCTCAAGCCGTGTGGAATCTAGCTATTTGTTGTTCACATACTTCACATGTTTGAGGTTAGAATCTGTGAGTGCAATCTTGTATTGAAATAAAGGGAAATATTTTTACATATATACTGCACTTAGATTGTGTTTCTTTTCTCTTCTGCGCTCTAGGTAACTTTTGTAATTTGGAATGTGATATTGATAGGCACTACACCGGTGCTTTTAAAGGAGCAGCAAACCCAATTGGGAAAAGGAAAGGACTGGGTTTCTCGAAGGAAAAGCAAAGGACTGTGTATAAAATCCAATGATAAGGTTTTTTTTATATGTGTGTCTTTTTAACTATACATAATTTTAGATGTGCATCTTACACTGCATTTTTTATATTGTATTGCATTGTATTTAACTAATTATCATATATTAATTACATGAATTGTGATTAATAATTTTTTATACAGTACCACAATCCCCTTCCAGTTGACATCAACTTTAGATTTAGGTGAGTAGCGCTCTATACAGCTGGAAGTTTAATGCCCAAGAAATACCTACATTTATACCTCAACAAACAATATCTCATATAAAGTTATTTTTATATATTTATTTGTTATACAAAAAAAATCTGTTTTATGATACTTTCACATAAATGAATGTGTAATTGTATTTCTAGAAGTCATGATATGCTTTTATCTCATGTTTTTTTTTTTTTATAAATGATTATTAATGCTAGAATTTGTACATATATCTTTGCACAAACTTGTATATATACTGTATATATATATATATATATATATATATATATATATATATATATATATATATATAAAACTACGGCGGATCAATCTCGTGACAAATACGACGTGGAATTCAAGCGTATTATCAGTTGACACATTGATAAACTGACCCCCATGGAGTGATTAATAGCAACATTGGAAAAGAGCCACATTATATTATGTTTACAATTATACTAAGGATAATGCACAAAATAAATTATGTTTTTAACACATATTTATTTAAAAATTAAATAGGAAATGATGTTGCTATGAATAACATTTGTGGATTTGATGTGGACCATGGCCAATAATTTGGGCAGCCGCGGTTTAGATGAAGTCCCGGGCAGGTCTCAATGTGTGAATAGGTCCAGAGAAATACCCCACAGAGCAACCCTGCGGTCCTTCTGACCCATTCTGTCTTACCTGTTTTGTTGTCTTATCTGTTTTGTTTTATTTGTCTTTATTTATTGTACCCTCTGTACAGCAGGGGACAGAGCTCAACAAGTCATCTCTTATGTAATCTTAAATTTAAGCAGTAGATGCTGTCTTGTTCCATGTGCATGTAGGCGGATAGGTTGCCTGCCTAGGAACAATGCCAGTCTGCAACACAATTAATGAGATCTAATGACTTTTCATTTTTTTTCTTTGCCATTTAACTATTTAGGCTATAAATATATAAATAACTAGAACATTACTGTATAGATGGGAACCTCATTTTAACAGGGATTTATATTTTTTTATCTTGGGAATGTACATAAAATTCTCATTGCCAATCCATCTTGGACACATGAAGCAACTATCTGTTATAGTTTTGCTTATATGCAAAACATATCAATAGAATTTAAACTTTTGTTACTAATTTATTTAATATTCTTCCAATTTCTAACAACCAAAACTTTTCATATACCATCCGATACAAATAAATAGTTTTTCATACTTTGAATAACTGTATGAATTAATATTGAGACAATAAAGTCTTTATATTTGAAGTGATGGTAAATCCTAGCGTTTCAAAAATGGTAGGATTTAGTATTGCTAGAAAAAAAAGTGAGCTCCAGTCATGAGCATTAATAAACGTATTCCCAAAGTAGCTGCATTTTGCTGTGACTTAATTGTGATACTAAGGGCTCAATGATATATTATTCGCCAGCTCAAACCTTCTTTTTCTCGCTGACACTCGCAGGGCTGCCCCGGAGCGTAAAAAAGGGGCAGTCCCTGCGAGTGGCGAGATGGCCTCCTATTAAAAGTATTTGAGCTCGCTGGTTAGGGAAACTTCGTTCCTTAGTGCGAAGTTAGCAGGGAGCAGGGAGAGCATTTTAAAATTAAAATCCTGCAGCCAATATAAATCATATTACGCTGCTTTCTGTTTATATCATCTTACATTCGCCTAGATTTTAGTATGCACTTGTTTTTCTATTGGGGTTATAAGTGTTCGTATTGTTTTGAGAAAAGCTTGCCACCTTTTAGTTGGCGAGAAAAAACTGTGATATCTGCAGTGCGAAAATCTTTATAGAATTACGCGGGATTAGTGAGACATTGTCATATACGCCCATGGAACGCCCATGTTCAGCCCATTTTATGAAAAAACAACAATTACGCTGTGCATTTTGTATTTATAAATTCAAATTTCTGTGTGATTTTTGCACATCCAGTGTACTACAATTACGATTTACGCTGTGCATATTTAATTTGATTTATTCCTGTGTAAATTACATACATTTTAACATACGATTTTTGGTGAAGAATTTTGTTACTATTTTTTGATGCACATTAACAATACAATTTTTCCCTGCTTATTTTTGTGTGAATGGTTCAAATATTTGTTTTGTATGATGTTTAAAATACAAATTTTGTTGTGCACATTTCATATGAAAATGCAGTATACGCTCCTTAGCGAGAAACCCTGTTTTCAGGGTAAAAGATGGATTTAGATCATCCCACCAGGGAAATAGAAGGACTGGCGAGCATTCATTAATAATCTCGCCAGCCCAGAGAGCTTTCAATCATCGAGCCCTAAGTACCTTCGGTCGCCCACAGGAAAGATTTTTTCAATGAGGGGACGTTTCCACCTCTTATCCAATAGCCATCTGGCACGGTAAGAGGTGGAAACTTCAACTTATTGAAAAAAATCTTATGGGCTACCGGAGGCACTTAGTATTGCAATGAATCTGCACCAAAATAAGGCCAATTTGGGAATACTTTTTTAAAACTCATGACTGAAGCTCATTTGTATTTTTAGCAATGGTAAATCCTAGCGTTTTTAAAAAACTAGCATTTACCATCACTTTAATGAGCATTTACCATAACTTTAATGAGCATTTTATTGCAGGTAAAGTCACCATGGATTGTATGTAATTGTATACTGAATTTCTAAAGTCTTAAAAAAAAAAGAAAAACTGCTTTATAGTTGAGAAGCATCAGAGAAAACATGGTCAATTTATTTCAGAACCACTTTAAATAGGAACCAGGTTAACGAGCATTTCATTGAATCAGAGGACTTTCTCTATTTCTCTTGGATCATCCAACTGCTGATTGTCTTGCTTTAAGTAATACAAATGTGTTGAGTATTCAATATTGCTCTGTTGCATTTTACAGCAGTTATTTAGCACTTTGCATTATGGAATTTCATGGCTTTTTAAACAAGCTTCAGATTTCATGGGCTAGATTTATAGCAAGTGAAAAATTGGTGACAGAGGCTTCAATTTAGAATATGTCACAAAGCAGTGTTTGTCTGAATCCCAGCAGAAAAATGATAATGAACACGAGTTTTACACTGGACTGATAAAACAATGAACAGTTTAATATGTTGACATCACTGGCAGTAAGTAACAAAAGAACTAACAAAAGTGTCTGAATCAATCTAATAACATTGTCTGCTGAATTCAGCTTTATATAGTTGCAGATGTGCTTATTTTATGGGTAAAGTAAGATATCTGGGTAATCCGATGTACTATCATTCCCCCATCTACACTATTTCTTTTGCATCTGCTTGGGAGATTGAAGGGGGATGCCCTGCAGATACTCTGGCATCCACCCCAAGTGAACCTCGGGGAATGAGGTTCACCCCCGTTTAACCCCCCAGGCAGAGGCAAAAAAGATAGTGAAGATGGGGAATTACAGTGCATGCTATATATGTTTGATGTGGTGACTCCACACTCTGAGGGGGTTTATGATCATACTTTCAGAGTATATGAATATTATAGATGAAATATATGTATATATATATATATATGTATATATATATATATATATACATATATATATATATATATATATATATATATATATATATATATATATATATATATATATATATAGTTTTTTTTATATACACTGTATATGGTTGATGATACCACAGGATTAATTAGATGTGAGGTTGTTGACAACAGCTTCTAGTCCACTGTGGGTCCCAACCCCCTACCAGATGGTTTTAGCTGGATTAAGACATGTTTATCATGATTGAAAGTTAGCATAGCTTTTGAAGCTCACCCCCCTGCCGTGTCAAGCATACAAACATTCCCCTAAAGGAAATATAACTCAATTACCATGTTTATTTGACTATGTGCAGAGTTTTATGGCTCTAAGATATTTGGTGATCAGAGAGTGGGTCAATCTAAATAGCTGGATAAGCATAGTACTGAAATTACAGGAAACCCCTTGATTGTTGAGTAAATGGTCTGTGTTTTGAGTGGAGGATGTGCTCAGGGGTCCTCTGGGATTTCTCACCTAAATCTTTGTGACTTCAAAAGAAGACATATGCTAGCAGACATGTGTGATGACAACAGTTCTATTTCACTGAATCTCTGACATTTGAAGACGTACTGCAGACATACGACTGGGGGGAAGGTAATACACACAGTGGAAGCACATGACTTGCATTATAATTTCAAAGTTCACTGTTTAAAACAACTGTATTATATGCAAGTAGAATATATTTCAGCATTGTAAGAAAATATATATTTTAATGGATATGAGACTGTCTATTTATGTGATATTAAATATAAACACATGAATAGGGGAAATTGTGGACCTAAGTCATACCATATGAATATGCACTAAATATTTATGAAATTTTAAATGCATCTCTTGAAATATAGTGAGATGGATATATGGAAGTCATTTTGATGTGATATGACTATACAATATTGATGTTTTATATTAAATTATAAATTTCCTGTTAGGCTAAATGAAAAATAAATGCTAACAAGAAAAATTTACTAATGAAATAAATTATAATATGTTTAATAGGGAGAATTGAATTAACAGTGTACTTATTTTGATATAATATAATGGTGCTTGGTATTGAAATGATCATAAGATTCGCATGATGCCGCCCTGCCTGGAATTCAGATTGTGGGTGATAGATGCAATGTTGTAGTATTGTTTAATATACTCATTATATGCGATATGTAAGATTTATAAACATAAAGGTTAGAAATGATTAGGTGAATCTGTTTGTGTTCGTCTTCTGCCACTCGAGGGCCAGAATCCAGTATGACAGTCAAGGGACTTAACTGTTAAAAGATGCGTTTCCATAGCGACAATATATACTAATCCAATAGGGAGCGTTCCCTAAAGTTATCCAATGAGAAGGGACAGGCACATGGGCGTGAACGAAACAGGTCATCAATTATTAGATAAAAGGAATAGTAAATGCGAACAAAGGACAGTTTTTTTGTGACTTGCTGAGACTGGTGATTTGATTTTGGCTGCCATACCTGGGACACATTTCACTTCAGCAAGAAACTGGAAGCTTACCCTTGATCTATGCAATAACTTTCCTTCAAATGAGATGACCTAAAGACACCTACAAATTGGTTCAGATTGGTGAAGTATAATTGTTCTAAATTTTAATATTTGAAACAAAGGTTATTTGTAAGAACATAGTCAATTTTTATTTAACAGATTTAAAGAGAGCAATCTGTATTTTTGCTTATGTTCATAATCCTGTATAAGGCTAAGTTTATATTTTGCATGCATAAATAATTCATCTGTGCAAAATATAGAATATAGAAAAAAAAAAAAAAAAATATATATATATATATATATATATATATATATATATATATATCTTAGAATTAGTTTTAATTATAAGTAAATAAGAATTTGTTCCAGTCTAAATAAATAGACATTTAAGTGACTGATCACAGTAAGAATATATGTATTTTTAGAAACCTAATTAGAATTGTATTAGAATCAATTGCAGCTAAATAGCTGAATATATATATATATATATTGCCCTATTGGTTACTAAGCACTGTTAGAATTGTATTGTCTGAATATCAGTAGCTATTATCTTAAGTCTCACTGTGATATTTTAAATGCAACACTGAATGAAAGGCTATTTGTGAATAAGGCCAGTTCTAAAGGTAAACGTGTATGAACTCTGCATAGCATATTTTGAATAGTTTTTAAACGCATATAATATTGACTCATATTCTAGTATTGCAAATATATTTCAATGTGTTCATAGATATTTACTAATAAAAAGAATTCAGGTATTTATATTAATTTAATTATCTTAGTATATGCATATTTGATTGTGGGTTCAGTTTAAAGAAAGATTGTTAAATATATTCAGTTATAACCCTGCCATATACTCACACATTGTTTGGAGAGTACTGCTAAGATTCTTATAAATATACTGACAATACATCAGGCTTTACCCACAGCCACTTGGGTAATGTTCGTTTTACCTGGGTAATCATAGAATTAGTCAAAGCTGACTTTACCCATAACACATACTGTATATTACTAAGGAATATATTTTGATGAAGGTGGTGTTTGCAGCTTATATTTTAATATCTCAGTACAAGCAAAGTTTGTAAAAAAGGAAAGTGTGTTCATGTCATAGAAGGATAAATGTTGTTGTTACATGCAAAGACCTTTTTAGAATTGGATGTCCATGTTTGAGGTTTGGTAATCAGAGGGCATGGAAATGTTATTTCCCGATTAGGGGACACTCAATAAATTGGTGAGGCTGTTCTGTAAATTGCTAAGTACTCTATTGTGATATCAGGTTCTCAGTAACAGGTGGACAAGGGTAAACAGTGAGCACCACTTTTCTTACTGTAGTTTGTGGAGGTATTTGTTTTGTTGTAAGTAGCAAGAATAACACTTGTTTCTTTGATATATTTTATGTTTAAAAGGACATAAAAGTTAAAACTAATTTCATGATTCTGACAGAGGGTACAATTTTAAAAATGTTTCCATTTACTTTAATTGTCACAAGAAATTTATTTTCCAAAACCTAGTACCTTTCCATCACACAATAACTAGGCAGATTCAGGAGTGTGCATGTTTCTTGAACACTTTATCTAAAACTATTTTTGAAAACATTGTTGTAAACACTGCTGCCATATACACGTGCACAATACTGTACCTACCTCAGTATGCTCTCATAGAAAGGAACCAAGTTTCAACATTGGAAGTCAAGAAAACATATTTAAAGACAATAAATGGTAGTTTTATTTAAACATTAATGGCTAGATTACAAGTGGAGCGCTAGTTTATTGCACACCGGTAAAACGGGCAAATTTGCCCGTTAACGAACATGCAATAAATAACCAGCCTTTACAAGTGGCTGGTTATTGCAACTCCAAGCTTGCGGTATCTGGTTCATTTTAAAAATATCCCCCAATTACCCCCAACATGAAGTGTGAGGTCCCTTTTTAAATTAAAAAAAAATGTAGCATTTTTATTTTTGTGTAAAAAAACTGCACAGAGCAGTTTTTAGTGTTTAAAGTGTGCGGGAGTGGTGGTGTTAGAAAAATAAAGAGCACTGAAAAGGGCCTTTACAAAGTGGTCTATAGGAACTGTGTGTTCTCTATACATATATCTATGTATATGCTTATATACATGTATATTTATATGTTAATGTGTATATACACATATAAACACATAAATATACATGTTTATATTCATACACATATATATTTATTTCTTGCTCTCTGTGTGACTTACCCCCTTTGCTGTGCTAGGTTCTTATGCCGTGTCTCACTGCTTGATAACGAGGTTTCCATTGGAGCCTATAGAAGTGCGCTTTCGTAAGCACAAAGCTTCTCTGCATCTAACTTTTAACACCAGGGTCATTTGCGTGCGCTGGTATTACTAAATTGAGCGCAAATATCGCACTCGTGCAAGTGATATTTATGCACAAAACCGTAATCTTGCCCTAATAACGAAAGTTTAAGTCTAACTTCAATGCCACTTTAAATGTATTTTAAAACTAGCAGATAACTCCTGTGTGTTGATTTTATACAACAATACATTCAGGCTGATAGGCTCCAGACTACCTTTTCTGCCTATATCACTAATAGAGGAACATTTTCTTTCTCTTAAGAATGCTCATGGGGAATAAATCTGTGCTTTTTATTTTAATGCTACCATTCTCACTAATAAAAGAGATCTGAAATGCGACAGCGTTATTATACAGACAAATAAAGCATGATTGGTAATGCACATTTTAGCTTTTTCATATAAAATATGTTAGATGTATTATACATTGTTTTATTGTCTCCTGACATATTGATGGGTGATTGTCATTTAGTGTTTGATTTCAGTAAGATAGGAAGTAGGAGATGAATATTAAACAGGTGAAAACCTTAGAAATCTGAGGAATTATTGATTCATTCCCTTTTCATACTGATGTATGATGAGAAGAAGCCAACTGGCCGGTCTTCATTACAGTGGGTGATACAGAACTTTCTACTCTTTGTTCTTAGTGTCTGGTGGTCCTGCATGTACAGATTCATTCTTTAGTTATCCTGCTTTTCTCTGCATTGATGACAATTTTATACATTTGACCATTTCTCTAAAGCCCTCAGTTATATTTTGTAGACACCGTATCCCTTACCATGTATGCAATTTGCACACCCCTACTCACCATAAACACATGCCACATACATTCAGATTTACATTTTATTTTGTAAACCCATATATAACCTTACTTTAATTCCTAGATCAATAATGAAAGAGACGTTGTACGCTATATTTTCCTTTCAATAAATGTTTTGTAGATGATCCATGTATATAGCCCATCTGGAAGTGTTTTTATAACAATGTATAGTTTTGCTTATTTTTTTAATAACATTGTGCTGATTTTCAGGCTCCTAGCCAAGCCCCATAGTGCCAGATGTATACACGGGTTTACAGACACCTGCTGGCTCCTGTTTATGTTATCTCTCTTTTCATATGCAGGGAGGGGGAAGGGGGAGTGTCTGTTCGTCTTGTTTTTATAGCCCCTTTCAGTGGGTGTCCCAGACTAACCTCATCAACAGTGCTAAACTGGAGCTTCTAAGTAATTTTTTTAAAGGTTTTATACTGTATATCCATATCAGTATCTGTGCATATTAGTCTTTATAGTAGTGTCTATTACATGCAGTTATATGAAAATTGGTGTATACTGTCCTTTTAAATGCAAGACATCTAGATTATGGTTAAAAATGTTTTGTGCTGCACAAATGTACTTCTTCAGGTTGTGAATTGAGCAGCTGGTTTTAAGGTAACAATAGCTGTTTTTTAATACCTGATCACACTTAAATCCATGAACTGATTAAATTAACACAATTACAGCAATATATCATCCACCATAAGGGCTTAAACAACATATCCATCATGGACCTGAAAGATAAACACACCAGGACCAATAAAATAATACACAGACACTAGAGTTGGGATGAAGACCCATCATGGTCACTCAATTGAATAACAGGACAAGCCTACAACACTTTTAATCAGTATAAGTAATTTATTAATTTATAGGGATGGTAACATTTGAACTGTCAACTAACCTATATAATTTGCCCACATTGGATAACCTACAGCAGAGCACCTGTTACTTAATCCCAAAGCAGAGGCTTGGAGCACCACTGAGCTCTCGAGCCTATCTACCCCAGATAGGGGTACCCCAGGCCACAACTTGAGGTGCGCTGCCCCTCTCCTCTATTCAACCTGACCATGGCTTAATTCCCACACTGCCAGTATATGATTGCTGGGCTGCAACCAACTGCCGTGACTAGGATACAATGGCTCCTGTCAAGTAGGTTATCCTTGAACTGAGCCAGATGTTCACTGTATCAGAGCTGCAGGTTTATTAAGAACCAATTAAAATTAGTTTTCACAAATATTTCAATTAATATCTTTGTATTTTATCACACATTTCCTTAGCTGTTTATTACAATAAGTCTGGCACTCCATCTGTACATTTCAACATTATAAATGTTCAAAGGCTAATTTGAATTTTATATCTGTTTTAATCTTTGGATATTTTTTAAATAACAAAACCTCATTTTAAATTTAAAGTGACAGCATGCTTTTCCCCCTTTTTTGCTACATCTAAATAAGATCATTTAATAGATTTTTCTGTGGTGAATGAAAATAAAAATTATGGGAGCCACCATTTTGGAACCTAGGTTACACTGCAGGAGAGTAGCTGCACATGTGCAAACAGGTCAGCACCGCAATGCAGTGACAGCTGGATCTCAACATGGTATCACCCATGACTAAAGGAAGATGGGGAATAACCTCAATACTATGCTTATAAAATGTGCATTTAACACAACAGCATCAGCTGTGCACACACATACATATCCTGCAACCTACAGCTTATCCTATAATATAAAAGGCCCAGTGTGTTTGTCCAAAGCTGTCATGCGCAGTAGAGACAGCACAAGGACAAACACACCTGGCCTTCAACACACTGACCTGGCATCTGGGGCCCGAGTGTGAGTGGCGGGGGTGGGGCCGGATGTGAAACGGGCGTGACGGGGCATGACGTGGGCAGGGCCAGGCGTGATGTGGGTGGGGTCGGGCATGACATGGGCTGGGCCGTGCAGACGGGAGAGAGAGAGCTCAAAAGAGGGGGGATAGAGAGAGAGCAAAAGAGGGGGGAGAGAGACAGCAAAAGAGAGGAGGGAGAAAGTGGAGAAAGTGGAGAGAGAGAGAGCAAAAGAGAGGGGAGAGAAAGCAAAAGAAAGGGGGGGAGAGGGGGGATAGAGAGAGAGCAAAATATGGGGGATAGAGAGAGTAAAAGAGAGGGAGAGAGACAGCAAAAGAGAGGGAGGAGGGAGAGCAAAAGAAAGGGGAGAGAGAGAGAGAGTAAAAGAGGGGAGATAGAAAGAGCAAAACAGAGGGAGAGAGACAGCAAAAGAGAGGGGGGGAAGGGGAGAGAGAGAGCAAAAGAGACAGAAGAGCAAAAGAGAGGGGAAGAGCGCAAAAGAGAGGTAGGGAGAGAGAGAGAGCAAAAGAGAGGTAGGGAGAGAGAGAGAGAGCAAAAGAGAGGGGGGAGAGAGCAAAAGACATGGGAGAGAGAGCACAAAAGAGAGGGGGAGAGAGAGAGCAAAAGAGAAGAGATAGAGAGCATAAGAGAGGGGGGATAGAGAGAGCAAAAGAGAGGGGGAGAGAGACAGCAAAAGAGAGGGGAGAAAGAGAGCAAAAGAGGGGGGATAGAGAGAGCAAAAGAGGGGGATAGAGAGAGCAAAATAGAGGGGGAGAGAGAGCAAAAGAGAGGGGGGGGGAAGAGAGAGAGAGAGAGAGAGCAAAAGAGGGGGAATAGAGAGAGCAAAAGAGGGGGGATAGAGAGAGCAAAAGAGAGGGAGAGAGACAGCAAAAGAGAGGGGGGAGCAAAAGAAATGGGGGAGAGAGAAAACAAAAGAGGGGGGATAGAGAGAGCAAAAGAGGGGGGATAGAGAGAGCAAAAGAGGGGGGAGGTAGAGAGACCAGCAAAATAGAGGGGGAGAAAGGGGAGAGAAAGAGAGCAAAAGAGATGGGAGAGAGAGCAAAAGAGAGGGGGAAGAGTGCAAAAGAGGGGAGAGAGAGCGCAGAAGAGAGGGGGGAAGAGAGGAGCGGAGAGAGAGCAAAAAAGAGGGGGGAAGAGAGAGCAAAAGAGAGGAGAGAGAGCATAAGAGAGGGGGAGAGCGAGAGCAAAAGAGAGTGGAGAGAGAAAGCAAAAGAGAGGGGGGAAGAGAGCAAAAGAGGGGGGATAGATAGAGCAAAAGAGGGGATAGAGAGAGCAAAAGAGAGGGGAAAGAGAGAGCAAAAGAGAGGGGGGAGATAAAGAGAGAGCAAAAGATGGGGGATAGAGAGAGCAAAATATGGGGGATAGAGAGAGCAAAAGAGGGGGGATAGAGAGAGCAAAAGAGGGGGATAGAGAGATCAAAAGATAGGGGACAGAGTGGGCAAAAGAGAGGGAGAGAGACAGCAAAAGAGAGGGGGAGAAAGGGGAGAGAGAGCAAAAGAGACGGGAGAGAGAGCAAAAAAGAGGGAGAAGAGCACAAAAGAGGGGAGAGAGAGCGCAAAAGAGAGGGGGAAAAGATGGGAGGGGAGAGAGAAAGCAAAAGTGAGTGGAGAGAGAGCAAAAGAGAGGGGGGGGGAGAGCAAAATAGAGGGGAGAGAGCAAAAAAGAGGGGGAGAGAGAGCATAAGAGAGGGGGAGAGAGAGAGAGCAAAAGAGAGGGGGCGAGAGACTGCAAAAGAGAGGGGGTAAAGAGAGCAAAAGAGAGGGGATAGAGAGAGCAAAAGAGGGGGATAGAGAGAGCAAAATAGAGAGGGGGAGAGATAACAAAAGAGGGGGAGAGAGAGAGAAAGAGAGCAAAAGAGGGGGGATAGAGAGAGCAAAAGAGGGGGGATAGAGAGATCAAAAGAGAGGGAGAAAGCTAGGGGGCAGAGAGAGGAAAAGAGAGGGTGGGGGCAGAGAGAGCAAAAGAGAGGGGGGATAGAGAGAGAGCAAGGGGTGGAACCGCTGTACTGCAAAAAAATGGCCCGTGTACATGGCCTTTAGGGCTAGCATTTTCTACATAAACTTTTAACATGTAAAAATAATAAAATAAAATGTTTTTTTTTTTTACTCTTGCATACTATTGCATTGTTTCTTTTTTAAAAACACACACAAATCCAGGAATGTCAAAAGATGTATAACCCTGATATGTTGACAATATGGGCCGAATTATCAAATGGCGGACGGACATGATTCCCTGTAGCGAATCATGTCTACCTGACATTGCTTAAAGCAGACAACATACGCTGTCAGCATTTAACATTGCACAAGCATTTCTAGTGAAATGCTTGTGCAATGCCTCCCCCTGCAAATTCGCAGCCAATCGGCCGATAACAGGGGTTGTCAATCATCACGATCGTATCTGATCGGGTTGATTGCTGTCCACCACCTCAGAGGCGGTGGACTAGTTAAGTAGCAGCGATCTTAAGACCGCTGCTTCTTAACTGCTGTTTCCGGCGAGCCTGACCTCCCTTGTTGAATCAGCCCCCACGTCTCATTATTAAAGCAAGATATTTGTTAAAATTGAGGCTCTCTTGACCTACCTTCACCAGATTATCACCATTGTCTTACTAGATAGAACTAAATATGTCTTAGCCAATGAGGGGCTGACTGTGAGCAGTCTGGCATCTTTTGGGGAATTCTCACGTATGTTCAGAATTTTTCACATTAACCTCTACTGAGCATAAGGAATTTTACATGACACAATTGCCCATTTGAATGATCTAATTTTGCGGTAGTGTCTCATTATTTCAAAGCTAACGAGGTTAGGCTCCATTACATATGCGGCGTCGGCCGCTAAAGCCGGCGACGTCGGTTTTTGTGCAGGTTTGGTATCCTATATACTGCACTGCATATAAATGCGGCACGTATATTTCACCCGTCGCCCACAATTTTTACTGCCATAGGCTAACATTAGACAGCGTCATAAATCGGTATCCAATATCCAGCGCAAGGACTTACGTGGCGAAAATGGAGAAATCTTACTACATTTTTACCTCGCCATAAAAGTCAGCTGTAGCAAGACTTGCGCTGAGTATGGGAGCACCGTAACTCCCGAAAATGCCTACAAAAATAAACTAAAACCTAACGCATGCGCAATGTCTATCTAGCTGTCTACCGCAATCCCCCACCGCAATAACTAATAAAGTTTATTAACCCCTATATCCACCATCAAACCCACACCGCAAGTAATAACTAACGGCTAGATTACGAGTTTTGCAGTAATAGCTGCTCGGTACTAACTTGCAAGTTATTTTCACCGCTCACTTACCTACAGCGCTGGTATTACAGGTTTGCAAAAACCCGGCGTTAGCAGGCAATATTGCAGCGTAAAGCAAAATTGAGCTCCATACCACACTCCAATACCAGCGCTGTGGTGAGCTGGTTTTACAAGCTTGTGCCTGATTTCCCCATAGACATCAATGGGGAGAGCTGACTGAAAACAAGTCTAACACCTGCAATAAAGGAGCGTAAAGCTCCGTAACACAGCCCCATTGATTCCTATGGGGAAACAAAATTTATGTTTACATCTAACACCCTAACATGAACCCAGAGTCTAAACACCCCTAACCCTAAGTCTAACCCTAAGTCTAACCCTAACCCTAAGTCTAACCCTAACATCCACTAACTTTAATGTAATTAAAATAAATCTAAATAAAACCTACTATTAATAATTAAATAATTCCTATTTAAAACTAAATACATATAAAATAAAACCTAAGCTAGCTACAAAATAACTAATAGTTATATTGTAGCTATCTTAGGTTTTATTTTTATCTCACAGCTAAGTTTGTATTTATTTTAACTAGGTAGAGTAGCTAGTAAATAGTTATTAACTATTTACTAGCTACCTAGCTAAAATAAATACAAATTTACCTGTAAAATAAAACCTAACCTGAGTTACACTAATACCTAACCTTACACTACAATTAAATAAATTACATGAATTAAATACAATTAACTAAATTACAAAAAAAAACCCCACTAAATTACACAAAATTAAAAAAAATTATCAAATATTTAAACTAATTACACCTAATCTAATAGCCCTATCAAAATAAAAAAGCCCCCCCAAAATAAAAAAACCCTAGCCTAAACTACCAATAGCCCTTAAAAGGGCCTTTAGCAGGGGCATTGCCCCAAATAAATCAGCTCTATTACCTGTAAAAAAAATACAAACAACCCCCCAACAGTAAAACCCACCACCCACACAACCAAACCCCCCAAATAAAATCCTAACTAAAAAAACCTAAGCTCCCCATTTCCCTGAAAAGGGCATTTGTATGGGCATTGCCCTTAAAAGGCATTTAGCTCTTTTTCCACCCAAACCCTAATCTAAGAATAAAACCCACCCAATAAACCCTTAAAAAAACCTCAAGGAAGCCGGGAGAAGTCCTCATCCAAGCGGTAAGAAGTGGTCCTCCAGACAGGCAGAAGTCTTCATCCATACTGCATCTTCTATCTTCATCCATCCGGCGCGGAGCAGCTCCATCTTCAAGACATCCGGCGCGGAGCATCCTCTTCTTTCCATGGCTCTTCTCGAATGAAGGTTCCTTTAAGTGACGTCATCCAAGATGGCGTCCCTTGAATTCTGATTGTCTGATAGAATTCTATCAGCCAATCGGAATTAAAGTTGGACAAATTCTATTGGCTGATGCAATCAGCCAATAGGATTGAGCTCGCATTCTAATCAGCCAATAGAATTCGAGCTCAATCCTATTGGCTGATTGGATCAGCCAATAGGATGGAAGCTCAATCCTATTGGCTGATTGCATCAGCCAATAGAATTTGTTCACCTTTCATTCCGATTGGCCGATAGAATTTGAGAAGAGCCGTGGAAAGAAGAGGATGCTCCACGCCGGATGTCTTGAAGATGGAGCCGCTCTGCGCCGGATGGATGAAGATAGAAGATGCCGTCTGGATGAAGTCTTCTGCCCGTCTGGAGGACCACTTCTTGCCGCTTGGATGAAGACTTCTCCCGGCTTCGTTGAGGACTTCTTGCCGCTTGGATGAAAACTTCTCCTGGCTTCATTGAGGATGGATGTCTGGTCTTCAAAAACTGTAAGTGGATCTTCAGGGGTTAGTGTTTTTTTAAGTGTTTTTTGGATGGGTTTTATTTTTAGCTTAGGGTTTGGGTGGAAAAAGAGCTAATTGCCCTTTTAAAGGCAATGCCCATACTAATGCCCTTTTCAGGGCAATGGGGAGCGTAGGTTTTTTTAGTTAGGATTTTATTTGGGGGGTTGGTTGTGTGGGTGGTGGGTTTTACTGTTGGGGGGTGTTTGTATTTTTTTTACAGGTAAAAGAGCTGATTTTTTTGTGGCAATGCCCTGCTATTGGCAGTTTAGTTTAGGCTAGGGTTTTTTTTGGGGGGGGGCTTTTTTATTTTGATAGGGCTATTAGATTAAGTGTAATTAGTTTAAATATTTGATCATTTCTTTTTTATTTTTGTAATTAAGTTAATTGTATTTAATTAATGTAATTTATTTAATTGTAGTGTAAGGTTAGGTTTTACTGTAAGAGGTTTTATTTTACAGGTAAATTTGTCTTTATTTTAGCTAGGTAGTTATTAAATAGTTAATAACTATTTACTAACTAGTCTACCTAGTTAAAGGGACAGTAAACCTTAAAAATAATGTTATATAATTCTGCACATAGTGCAGAATTATATAACATTATTTAAGTGCTATAGTTCTAATAGCCTTTTTTCTCTTTAAATATGTAAAAATTACGGCGCTTTTACAGACCCGCTCTCTGCTCTCTGCTGAGCGGGTCTGTTATTTTTAGTCAGCGCATCGGGCCAGCTGTATAGTCACAACCTGGCCCGACCGTGCCATAAGACTAAGTGCAGCTCGCTCCTGTGACAGGAGCGAGCTGCACTTAGTGCTATGGCGCGGTCGGGCCGGGCTGTGACTATACAGCTGGCCCGATGCGCTGACTAAAAATAACAGACCCGCTCAGCAGAGAGCAGAGAGCGGGTCTGTAAAAGCGCCGTAATTTTTACATATTTAAAGAGAAAAAAGGCTATTAGAACTATAGCACTTAAATAATGTTATATAATTCTGCACTATGTGCAGAATTATATAACATTATTTTTAAGGTTTACTGTCCCTTTAAAATAAATACAAACTTACCTGTGAAATAAAAATAAAACCTAAGATAGCTACAATGTAACTATTAGTTATATTGTAGCTATCTTAGGGCTTATTTTATAGGTAAGTATTTTGTTTTATATAGGAATTATTTAGTTATTAATATTTTAATTACTTTAAAGTTAGTGGGTGTTAGAGTTAGACTTAGGGTTAGGGGTTAATAACTTTAGTATAGTGGCGGCGACGTTGGGGGCGGAAGATTAGGGGTTAATAAATGTAGGTAGGTGGCGGTGATGTTAGGGGCGACAGATTAGGGGTTAATAAGTGTAATGTAGGCGTCGGCGGTTTTGGGGGTGGCAGATTAGGGGTTATAAAGTGTAATGTAGGTGGCAGCGAGGTTGGGGGCAGCAGATAAGGGGTTAATAATATTTAACTAGTGTTTGCAATGCGGGAGTACAGTGGCTTTGGGGTTAATATGTTTATTCTAGTGGCTAATATGTTTATTCTAGTGGCGGCGATGTCCGGAGCGGCAGATTAGGGGTTAATCATTTTATTTTAGTGTTTGCGATGCAGGAGGGCCTCGGTTTAGGGGTTAATAGGTAGTTTATGGGTGTTAGTGTACTTTTTGGCACTTTAGTTATGAGTTTTATGGTACGGCTTTGTATCGTAAAACTCATAACTACTTACTTTCAGTTTACAGTATGGATCTTGACGGTATAGGGTGCACCGCTCACTTTTTGGCCTCCCAGGCAGACTCGTAATACCGGCGCTGTGGAAGTTCTATTGAAAAAGGACTTTTTGAAAGCTGCTGTAGTTACGTTGCGTTACGGCCAAAAAAGTGTGCGGTTCCCCTAAACCTGCAAGACTCGTAATACCAGCGGTAGCGAAAAAGAGCCTGCTTTTTCACTCATAACGCAAAACTCATACTCTAGCCGTAAATTATTAACCCCTAAATCTGCCAACCCAACATCGCAAACTACCTATTAAAACTATTAACCCATAAACCGCCATTAACCCACAACGCAATAAACCTATTAAAGTATTAACCCCTAAACCGCCATAGCCCACAACGCAATAAACCTACCCCTAAATGAACCCAAATTACCTAATTAACAAAATACTAAAATTACTATTAAATTTAAAAAACCTAACACTACTTTAAAAATACAAATAAACTAAGTATAAATTAAAGGGACAGTCTAATCAAAATTCTGGAGTAGACTGTCCCTTTAAGATACAATTACAGAAAATAAAAAAATCTAAGATTACAGAAAATAATAAAGAAAATTACCAAATTTACAAAAATTAAAACTAAATCCAATGAAAATAAAAAAGCCCCCCAAAAATAAAAACACCCCCTAATCTAATAAATTACCAGTAGCCCTTAAAAGGGCTTTTTGCAGGGCATTGCCCCAAGTTAAGCAGCTATTTTTCAAGAAAATACACAACCCCCACAACAGTAAAACCCCCCACCCACCAACCCCCCCAAATAAAATAACCTAACACTAAAACCCTTAAACTACCAATTGCCCTGAAAAGGGCATTTGTTGGGCATTGCCCTTAAAAGGACATTTAGCTCTTTTTCTGCCTACCCTATATAAATAAAATGAACCCCCCAAAAACCCCTTAAAAACCCTAAGTCTAACCCCCAAGTGGTCCTCACCTGAAGTGCGGCGGAGAAGGTCCTGTTCCAGGCGGTGAAGTCTTCTTCCAAGCTGTGACCTAGTCTTTCTTCTTCCAGGAACCAGCCGACACAGAGTGGAGGGCAGAGTTGAAGACCGATGACCGCGGAGCTGAAGACCGGGCGACCCTGGAACTGAAGACCGGCGAGCCTGGTACTGAAGACTGGCGAGGCTGGAACTGAAGACCGGTGACCGCGGAATAGCCAATAATATTTCAGTAGCTCTTATCCTATTGGCTGATTTGAATTTGAAGGCTCAAATCAGCCAATAGGAATTCAAGGGACGCCGTTTTTAATTGCGTACCTTGAATTCCTATTCAGTGTACGGCGGAGATCGTATGAAGAGGATCCTCCACGCTCCATGGCTCGGCGGTCGCCGGTCTTCAGTTCCAGGCTCACCGGTCTTCAGTTCCAGGCTCACCGGTCTTCAGCTCTGCATTCATCGGTCTTCAACTCTGCGCTCCACGCTGGCTGGTTCCTGGAAGAAGAAAGAAGAGGTCCCCGCTTGGAAGAAGACTTCACCACCTGGAACAGGACCTTCTCCGCTGGACTTCAGGACAGGTGAGGACCTCTTGGGGGTTAGACAGGGTTTTTTAAGTTTTTTTGGGGGGGGGTTTATTTTATTTAGATAGGGTGGGCAGAAAAAGAGCTAAATGCCCTTTTAAGGGCAATGCCCAACAAATGCCCTTTTCAGGGCAATGGGTAGTATAGGGTTTTTAGTGTTAGGTTATTTTATTTGGGGGGGTTTGGTGGGTGGGGGTTTTTCTGTTAGGGGGGGTGTATTTTCTTGTAAAAGAGCTGATTATCTTGGGGCAATGCCCTGCAAAAAGCCCTTTTAAGGGCTGCTGGTAGTTTATTAGATTAGGGGGTGTTTTTATTTTGGGGGGCTTTTTTATTTTCAGAGTGATTAGGTATAATTTTTGTAAAATTTGGTAATTTTCTTTATTATTTTCTGTAATCTTAGATTTTTTTATTTTCTGTAATTGTAGCTTAAAGGGACAGTCTACTCCAGAATTTTGATTAGACTGTCCATTTAATTTATACTTAGTTTATTTGTATTTTTAAAGAAGTGTTAGGTTTTTTTAATTTAATAGTAACTTTAGTATTTTGTTAATTAGGTAATTTGGGTTCATTTAGGGGGTGTTAGGTTAGTGGTTAGGTTTATCTCAATGTGGGCTATGGCGGTTTAGGGATTAATACTTTAATAGGTTTATTGCGTTGTGGGTTAATAGAGGATTATGGGTTAATAGTTTTAATAGGTAGTTTGCGATGTTGGGGTTGACAGATTTAGGGGTTAATAATTTAGTTATTACTTGTGGTGTGGGTTTGATGGCGGATATAGGGGTTAATAGTTTAATTAGGCTTATTGCATTGTGGGGGGTTGTCGGTCTAGGGGTTAATACATTTATTATTAGTTGTGAGTGGGGGGATTGTGGATATAGGAGTTTTTACCTGTATGGCTTATTTTTGGGAGGTGTGTTAGACTTTTACGAGAGATTTGTTATTTTCTTTACTTTTCTTAAGCGCCGGCAGTTTCTAAAGTGCCGTAAGTCACTGACGACTCCAGAAATTTTTATTTACGCTCATTTCTAGACATCGCTGGTTTATCCGACTTACGGCACTATATGAACTGCCGGCGGGGTTTATTGGATACCCCATGTGCAAGGTGAAATTACGGGCGGCGCGGGTTGCAGCGCTTGTGCTGAAGCCTGCGCCGTATATGTAATTGCGCTCTTTGTCTTGATTTTTCTTTTTCTTGAATTGTTTCAGGGTTTGTCTGTTTTTTTTTTGCATATATTAGAGTGGATTGTTATTTAGAGGGTGTATTTAATATTTTTATTTTACCCTCTTGGTTTATGTCCTTGATAGTGAAACTTGCTCTATGCATAGATAAATAATGGATTGTGAAAAAAAAATGCAGCTTCATTCAATATAATACAGCAGAACTCTCTGTGGTGAAGGGCAGTTACAAATCTTTATGAATTCTGCCCTTTTTGAGTGTATAGTTGAGGCAGGTTTTATTAAGCGAGTGTAATGCATATCCATGGTTACATTGTATAAGATACTATGGGGCTCATTTGATAAAAACAAGGACTAATTGAATGTGACCTGAATTACATTTAGGGATTACTGCTCCTTGTCCTGTGTGAAGTCTGTGCCACTGTGCAGTCACTTCACGTCCTAAGTGAATGTTAACCTGGATAGAAAAGAAAAACTTATGCAGTTGCATTATTATGACAGTTGCTGAGCAACTAGGACACCTGCAGTTGCAATTTAATTAAGATGAGATTGAAAGCCAGATCAGGTACTATAGGTGGAGGCAATAGAATACCAAGGTCATAAGGGACATATCATGTACATATTATACATGATATTGTGTTTTTATTAATAATCATTATACTCATCATTCATATATATTTACTATAATACAGTATTTAAAATATTACCATCTGTATCAATCCAAAAGCTAATAGCTAGAGTGTGTATCTGATGCTCACTCTACTTGTAATGGTGTTTCCATGGAAACCTCTGAATTTTCCACTTAGTTTCCAAAGGCAGCTAAGATGCTTGTGTGTCATATATTCAAAATGACACTGCTGGATGCTACTCTGATCTTCCAGATGGTAAGAAGCAGATGTCTTTATGAAATTATTAAGCCTTCCACTGTGGTGTTTTCCTGGTCCCTCTGGATATGTAGGGGTTAATAAAATGCTAAACTAATCATGCTCTGTAGTGTAAGGATTAAAATACATTATAAGAATGTCTAGAATAAAACACAAAATATCTCATATGTAGCGTGGATTTAGCAATCAATTGTGTATTAGATGGGTGTGAATAATATTTTAACATAAACGTACTTCAATACATCATCATCTTTAACCACTAAATTGTTTTAAATCTGTTGCAATCTTCATCTTTTTACCATGGATACATCATCTCTTGCATCTTTTTTGTTGCTACACAGTGTATTTCGTGTTTGAGTCTGCTCCTGGGTTAAATTCTGGCTGTTTGGTTCCTGATGTGTGCTTGACAAAACTTGTCCTCTAACTCTCTGGTCTCTATCCTCAACTGTATTGTTTAATCTGGTGCTTACTCATTCGTGTTACTAATTTGACTTCTGGTTCTGGTTTTGATACCCTTCTGCTCCTGTCTGGCTGTTACTGACCAGAGCCCATCCCTGACTTTGTTCTTGGTTTGTTTATGTCCTGTCTTGCTGGATAGTTGCTGACTGCTGCCAGTCATGGGCTACTGCTTTTGTGACACAAAACAATAACGATAAAAGTAAAACACAAAATTTTATTTCAATAAAGTGCAAATTTGTAATTTTTGTGATTATTAAGAATTGATGATTCTTTAATAAAATTAAGAAAATTATGGCTTCCCCCTAAACACCGACCTTCTACAATCTAATATTATCCCATTATAAAAGAAACTTTTCAGGTATGGTCTAGACAGATAAGGAAAAACACCTTGTTCTCCAGCATTCCCTCCCCTCTCACACTACACTTTCGAACCCTGACTTTATAGCGGGGTATTAAACTAAAATTAGACATTAATGGACTGCTTCCAGTTTATCTGCTAACGGAAGCAACAAAAATAATCCCAATGACACAATTGACCCATTTCATCAACACTCATAAAGACAAACATGATCTAGTGTGTACTTGTACTAGATTTGAACAACTCTGTAGTGCACCTCACCAACCAGCTCATATTATATCTCTTTTATATTCTATTTTAAACTCACCATCAATAGACCACCTCCCCTCTTACACACAAAAATGGCAAAAAGACCTTCCCGGACAAATATCTGTAGAAGACTGGAATAAAATCTTCAATAACATAGCTAAATCCTCTCATTCGGCTTCCTTGATGGAAGTTAATTATAAACTCTTAATGAGATGGTATTTGACCCCGCAACGTCTTCAATACATTTTTCCCCTGACGCCTAATAGATTCTGGAGGAAATGTAACCAAGAGGGATCCATGTACCATATTTGGTGGTCCTGTCCTAGTATTCAACCGTTTTGGCACTCTATAACAACAGAAATTAGCAAACTCCTGGGACGCGATATCCCTCTAGATCCAGTAGTATTGCTTTTCCATGATACTCCTAAAATGCAATCTAAAGCCCATACTAGACTTCTCCACATAGCGTTGAATAGTGCTAAGCAGGTCATTCCTCGGAAATGGAAACAGGAGTCTGCCCCTACGGTTGATGAGTGGCTTGCTCAGCTCTCGTTAAATTTACGGCTGGAAAGGTATCATTACTTCTCAATTATTATTAATCAATTGGATTTCTACTGTGAGATCCACTTCCTATGGGAGTCCAGACCCCGCAGTTAATTGACTAGGGACCAAAGATAGTCGGGCAACTTTCCTAAGGGTTATTCAAATCCATAAATTTAGTACTCCTTAATGAACCTTGTATCACCTTGTGTGGGAGCTCGTGTATCTGACCTCTTCTTTTCTGTTCTCTTTCTTTTCTTTTCCTTTCCTCCGTTTGTTTGCTGTTTTTTCTTTCTCTGTTTTGTTTAACACTTGCAAGATTAATACTGACAATTCTTTATGAAATCAACACTGACAACTATTGTACCGTTGCCCTTTCAGTTTATTCTGTACTGTTTATGAGCCTAGAGTCTTTATTTAAATGTTTCTCACTTCTGTGTAATAGCTGAAACGTATGGATTTTGATGAACACCACCAGATTTATATTGTGAATGTTTGATTCTCTGATTGTAAGTGTTTGAAGTTATTTCAATAAAGCTTTTTAAAACTCAAAAAAAAAAAAAAAGAAAATTAACAGAAAAATGTACAGGTTTGTCAACGTGTACTGAATGTGAATTTTTTATTGTAACTAAATGTGTTGTTGTTTGCTGATATCTTTATAACAAAAAAAAATCGTTAGTTTTATCCAATATTTGTTTATGCAATTGTTTGTCAAATTTGTTCCTTAGTTAAAAAGCATTCTACTGCTACTTCCTATGGGGAACATCTTAAGAACAGATACACATATAACCACATAAATGCACATATATACACACCTATATACACATATAAACACATAAATACACACAAATACACATATATACACACCTATATACACATATACACATATAAACACATAAATACACATATATACACACCTATATACACATATACACATATAAACACATAAATGCACATATATACACACCTATATACACATATAAACACATAAATACACATGAATACACATATACACATATAAACACATAAATGCACATATATACACACCTATATACACATATACACATATAAACACATAAATACACATATATACACACCTATATACACATATAAACACATAAATACACACGAATACACATATACACATATAAACACATAAATGCACATATATACACACCTATATACACATATAAACACATAAATACACATATATACACACCTATACACATATAAACACATAAATACACACGAATACACATAAATAAACAGTGATATATACACACCACCAGCAAAAAGATTATGGGGCATATGGAGCTTGACGCCCCGTGTTTCCGGCGAGCCAATAACCTGTCCACCTGCTCTGAGGCAGCGGACAGACATTGCCAGAAATCAACCTGATCGAATATGATCGGGTTGATTGACATCTCCTGCTAGCGGCTGATTGGCCGCGAATCTGCAAGGGGCGGCATTGCACCAGCAGTTCACAAGAATTGCTGGTGCAATGATAAATGCAGAGTGCATATGCTGTCTGCATTTATCGATGTGCAGCAGACAGAGGCCTATATATATCAAGCTCCGTACGGAGCTTGAAGGGCCGTGTTTCTGGCGACCGCTGCTCCAAGACCGCTGCTCCATAAACCTGTCCGCCTGCTCTGAGTAGGCGGACAGACATAGTTGGAAATCAACCCGATCGAGTACGATCGGGTTGATTGACACCCCTTGCTGGTGGCCCATTGGCCGCGAGTCTGCAGGGGGCGGCGTTGCACCAGCAGCTCTTGTGAGCGTATTGCTCTCCGCATTTAGCGAGGTCTTGCGGACCTGATCTGCACTGTCGGATCAGGTCCACAAGACCTTTGATAAATAGAGGCCATGATCTGCAATATCGGATCATGGGGCCTATTTATGAAAGGCCTGTCGGACATGATCATGTCCAACAGACCTTGCTGAATGTGGAGAGCAATACGCTCTCCACATTCAGCATTACACCAGCAGCTCTTGTGAACTGCTGGTGCAACACTGCCCCCTGCAGATTTGCGGCCTATCGGTCGCTAGAAGAGGGTGTCAATCAACCCGATCGTATTCGATCAGGTTAAATTACGGTGATCTCTGTCCGCTTTCTCAGAGCAGACGGACAGGTTATGGAGCTTGATACATATGCCCCCATGTCCACAATGATAATTCAGCCCTAAGACTCGATGAAGGCTCAGATGATGTTTAGCATTTTTTATATATATATATATTATTTAATTAAGGTATGTGCATTGTTTTTAGATGAATGCAATGAATACACAATTTGTATTTTTTTTTATGCATGTCTAAATTTAATACCATTCTAAGCTGGCTCCATTTTGCTACCCTTAAAGGGACATGAAACTCCAAAACTCTATTTCATGATTCAGATAGAGTATATGATTTTTTTTTTTTTTTCAATTTACTTATATTATTTAATTTTGCTTGCTCTCTTGGTATCCTTTGTTGAAAAGCATGCCTAGGTAGGCTCAAGAGCAGCAAAACATAACTAGGAGCTAATTTCTGATTGGAGGTTGCACATTTAACTCTTGTTATTGGCTCCCTGATGTATTCAGCTAGCTCCCAGTCATGGATTGCTCTCCGTCAACAAAGGATACCAAGAGACTGAAGCAAATTTGATAATAAAAGTGAAATGGAAAGTTGTTAAAAATGATGCTCTGATTCATGAAAAAACATTTGGGTTATTTGCCAGAAAAAGAAGCTGGTGACATAGGGTCACATTGGAATGCAGCAATGTTTTTATAATTTATACATTTGGCTACTCTATGTAATATATAACAATACTATAACATAGTCATCACAGTGTTTTGGGTTTTTGCAACAAAATAACAGCTAGGGATAAAAGCAGACAATGGACACTAAAATATAACTGGATTCCCCACAATTTACATTGTATTTTCAACACTTAAAGGGACACTGAACCCAAATGTTTTCTTTTGTGATTCAGAATTTATTCCTATTATAAATTTTTCTTCATTCTCTTGGTATTTTTATTTGAAAAGCAAGAATGTAAGTTTAGATGCCGGCCTATTTTTGATGAACAATCTGAGTTGTTCTTGCTGATTGGTGAATACATTCATCCACCAATAAACAAGTGCTGTCCAGGGTTCTGGACTTTCTTTTTCAAATAAAGATAGCAAGAGAACAAAGAAAAATTGATAATAGGAGTAAATTAGAAATGGCCAGATTACGAGTTTTGCATTATGGCTCATAACGCTGCTTTTTCACTACTGCTGCTATTATGAGTCTTGTAGGTATAGCTGTACCGCACACTTTTTTGGCCGTAACGCAACGTAACTATCGCACCTTTCAAAAAGTCCTTTTTCAATGAGACTTCCATAGCACCGGTATTATGAGTTTTGCCTGGGAGGCCAAAAAGTGAGCTGTACAGCCTATACTGACAAGATTCGTACCGCCATCTGAAGTCAGTAGTTATGGGTTTTGCGCTACAAAAGCTGTAGAATAAAACTCATAACTAAAGTGTTACAAAGTACACTAACACCCATAAACTATCTATTAACCCCTAAACCGAGGCCCTCCTGCATCACAAACACTATAATAAAATGATTAACCCCTAATCTGCCGCTCCGGACATCGCCGCCACTATAATAAACATATTAACCCCTAAACCGCCGCACTAGTTAAATATATTTTTAACCCCTAATCTGCTGCCCCAAATGTCACCTCCATAACTATACTAAAGTTATTAACCCCTAAACCTAGCATTAATATAATTAAAATAAATCTAAATAAAAATTACTATCATTATCTAAATAATTCCTATTTAAAACTAAATACTTACCTGTAAAATAAACCCTAAGCTAGCTACAATATGACTAATAGTTAAATTGTAGCTATCTTAGGTTTTATTTTTATTTCACATATAAGTTTGTATTTATTTTAACTAGGTAGATTAGTTAGTAAATAGTTATTATTATTATTATACTTTATTTATTAAGCGCCAACATATTCCGCAGCGCTGTCCATGGATAAAATTCATTTAAATAAAACAATACAAGACTTGTAAGATACAGGACAACATTTACAAACACATACAGGAGGGATTGAGGGCCCTATTCCCGTGGGAACTTACAATCTAGAAGGGTAGGAGGTTGAGAAACAGGAGGTGAGGACTGCAAGATTGAGAAAGATGTTAATTCAGAGTTAGATGAGGGAAATATTAGGTAAGTGAAATTAATGTATTATTGAGTTGGGTGGTAGGTTTCTCTGAACAGAAAAGTCTTCAGGGAACATTTAAAGGAAGAAAGATTAGGGCAAAGCCTGACGGCACGAGGGAGAGTGTTCCAGAGGGTAGGTGCTGCACGACAGAAGTCCTGCAGTCTAGCATGAGAGGAGGTGATAGTTGCGGATGCAAGGAGCAGGTCATTGTTGGATCTTAGTTGACGGGCTGGAGTATACTTGTGTATTAGAGAGGATAGGTAGAGGGGAGCGGCGTTGGTGAGAGTTTTGTATGTAAGGGTGAGAATTTTGAATTTAATTCTGCTGTGAATGGGGAGCCAATGAAGGGACTCACAGAGAGGTGCAGCAGATAGAGATCGACAGGAAAGGTGGATCAGCCTGGCAGAGGTATTTAGGATGGATTAAAGGGGGGAGAGGCGGGAAATAGGAAGGCCAGCGAGTAGGTTGTTGCAGTAGTCAAGTCGGGAGATAACAAGGGAGTGGATTATTTGCTTTGTGGTGTTAGCGCTCAGAAAAGGGTGAATTTTAGAAATATTGCGTCAAGTGTGACTCCGAGTCAGCGGACTTGTGGCGATGGGGAAATGGTGATGCCGTCAAAAGGGATAGAGAAGTCAGAACTCGGCATAGAGCTTGAGGGGGGATAAGAAGGAGCTCAGTCTTGGACATGTTAATCTTTAGGTGGTGAGAGGCCATCCCGGAAGAAATACCAGATAAGCAGTTGCTGACATGAGAGAGGACAGAGGGAGAGAGAGCAGGGGTGGAAAGGTAGATCTGGGTGTCATCAGTATAGAGGTGATATTTGAAACCATAACTGTTGATAAGTTAACCTAGCAAAGAAGTATAGATGGAGAAGAGTAGAGGACCCAGAACAGATCCTTGAGGTACTCCGACAGACAGAGGCTAACTACCTAGTTAAAATAAATACAAATTTACATGTAAAATAAAACCTAACCTGTCTTACACTAACACCTAACATTACACTACAATTAAATACATTACATTAATTAAATACAATTAACCAAATTACAAAAAAATAAACACTATATTACACAAAATAAAAAAAGAAATCAAATATTTAAACTAATTACACCTAATCTAATAGCCCTAACAAAATAAAAAGCCCCCCCAAATAAAAAAAACCTAGCCTACACTAAACTGCCAATAGCCCTTAAAAGGGCCTTAAATCAGATCTTTTACCTGTAAAAACAAATACAAACAACCCCGCAACAGTAAAACCCACCACCCACACAACCAAACCCCCCAAATAAAATCCTATCTAAAAAACCTAAGCTCCCCATTGCCCTGAAAAGGGCATTTGGATGGGCATTGCCCTTAAAAACTTAAAATTTAGCTCTTTTTCTTTGCCCAAGCCCCTAATATAAAAATTAAACCCACCCAATAAACCCTTAAAAATAAAACTAACACTAACCGAAGATCCACTTACAGTTTTTGAAGACAGGACATCCATCCTCATCAAGCCGGGAGAAGTCTTCATCCAAGCCGGCAGAAGTCCTCAACGAAGCCGGGAGAAGTCTTCATCCAAGTGGCAAGAAGTGGTCCTCCAGGCGGGCAGAAGTCTTCATCCAGATGGCATCTTCTATCTTCATCCTTCCCGACGTGGAACGGCTCCATCTTCAAGATATCAGGCGTGGAGCTTCCTCTTCATATGTTCCCAGCCATACACTGAAGGTTCCTTTAAATTACGTCATCCAAGATGGTGTCCATTGAATTCCGATTGGCTGATAGAAATCTATCAGCCAATCGGAATTAAAGGTGAAAAAAACATATTGGCTGATGTAATCAGCTAATAGGATTGAGCTTTAATCCTATTGGCTGATCCAATCAGCCAATAGGATTGAACTTGCATTCTATTGGCTGATTGGAACATCTGGATGAAGACTTCTGCCCACCTGGAGGACGACTTCTTGCCACTTGGATGAAGACTCCTCCCGGCTTCGTTGAGGACTTCTGCCCGCTTGAAAGAAGACTTCTCCCGACTTGATGAGGATGGATGTCTGGTTTACAAAAACTGTAAATGGATCTTCGGGGGTTAGTGTTAGGTTTTTTTTAAGGGTTTATTGGGTGGGTTTTATTTTTAGATTAGGGGCTTGGGCAAAGAAAAAGAGCTAAATGCCCTTGTAAGGGCAATGCCCATCCAAATTCACTTTTCAAGGCAATGGGGAGCTCATTTTTTTAGATAGTATTTTATTTGGGGGGTTTGGTTGTGTGGGTGGTGGGTTTTACTGTTCGGGGGGTTGTTTGTATTTATTTTTTTTTACAGGTAAAAGAGCTGATTTCTTTGGGGCAATGCCCCGCAAAATACCCTTTTAAGGGCTATTGGCAGTTTAGTTTAGGCTAGGGTTTTTTATTTTATTTTGGGGGGCTTTTTTATTTTGATAGGGCTATTAGATTAGGTGTAATTAGTTTAAATATTTGATAATTTCTTTTTTATTTTGTGTAATTTAGTGTTTTTTTTTTGTAATTTAATTAATTGTATTTAATTAATGTTATTTATTTTTTTAATTGTAGTGTAATGTTAGTGTAAGACAGGTTAGGTTTTATTTTACAGGTAAATTTGTATTTATTTTAACTAGGTAGTTAGTAAATAGTTAATAACTATTTACTATCTAGTCTACCTAGTTAAAGGGACAGTCAACACCAGAATTTTTGTTGTTTTAAAAGATAGATAGTCCCTTAATTACCAATTCCCCAGTTTTGCATAACCAACACAGTTATAATTATACACAATTACCTTGTATCTAAGCCTCAGCAGACTGCCCCCTTATTTCAGTTCTTTTGACAGACTTGCATTTTAGACAATCAGAGCTGTCTCAATGGTAAATTCACGTGCATGAGCTCAATGTTATCTATATGAAACACATGAACTAATGCCCTCTAGTGGTGAAAAACTATCAAAATGCATTTAGATTAAAGGCGGCCTTCAAGGTCTAAGAAATTAGCATATGAACCTCCTAGGTTTAGCTTTCAACCAAGAATACCAAGAGAACAAAGCAAAATTAGTTATAAAAGTAAATTGGAAAGTTGTTTAAAATTACATGCCTTATTTGAAACATGAAAGTTTTTTTTTGGACTTGACTGTCCCTTTAAAATAAATAGAAACTTAGCTGTGAAATAACAATAAAACCTAAGATAGCTACAATGTAACTTTTAGTTATATTGTAGCTAGCTTAGGGTTTATTTTATAGGTAAGTATTTAGATTTATTTTAATTATATTAAAGTTAGGGTTAGACCTAGGGTTAGGCTTAGGGGTTTATATATTTATTTAGTGTTAGTGATGTGGGAGGCCAGAGGTTTAGGGGTTAATAACTTTAGTATAGTGGTGGCGGCGATGTCGGGGGCGGCAGATTAGGGGTTAATAAGTGTAATGTAGGTGTTGGGGGTGGCAGATTAGGGGTTAATAAGTGTAATGTAGGTGTCGGCAATGTCGGGGCGGCAGATTAGGGGTTTTAGACTTGGGTTTATGTTAGGGTTTCAGGTGTAAACATAACTTTTGTTTCCCCATAGGAATCAATGGGGCTGCGTTACGGGATTTACGCTCCTTTATTGCAGGTGTAGGCTTTTTTTTAGCCGGCTCTCCCCATTGATGTCTATGGGGAAATTGTGCACAAGCATGTAAAACCAGCTCAAAGCAGCGCTGGTATTTGTGTCCGGTATGGGGCTCAGTGCTGCCATATTGGCCGCTAACGCAGGTTTTTGGAAAACCTGTAGTAGCAGCGCTATTAAAGCTGAGGGGTGGAAATAACTTGCAAGTTATTACAGAGCCAGCCATAATGCAAAACTCGTAATCTGGCTGAAAGTTCCTTAAAATTTCACGCTCTATCTGAATCACAAAAGTAAAACATTTGGGTTCAGTGTCCCTTTAATTGATTCTGCAATAGTGTAGATTATAAGACCCTACAGCCATAAAGCTATTAAAAATAGTAGAAAATGATAGAGTTGTTTACTATACATCAAGCCAGGAATTAAAACATCTGTTTGGACAGTGAGAGAAATGATTCAGCAAAGCATCACACATAAAAAAATGGATTAAGGTGAGAAATTCATAACAAGTTTAATCCCACAGAGGACATTTGTCATGTTTCAAGATATAGAACCCTTGGGAGTTATGTCTCAACAAATGTGATCTGTACAGTTCCAATCTAGCTTGTTAGAATCTGTATATCTGTGATAACACAAGAACTCTATTTATTATTGGCAAGGGATTGGCCACTTATTTCTCAGCCAATCACCAATGTATATTCTTTATACTTTATTTTGCTAGACAATAACTAAATTGTATTTGTTATCTTCTCTTCAGCTGCACTCTGTATATTGTTTAGTAATGGCAAATTCAAAAGTAATTGTAAAGAGAATAATGGAATGAAATACATATTATCCACATTTTTCACAACTTCATAATGCTCTTTTATGTCTATAAATAGAAAAGAAAACTTTATCTATCTATTTTGCTCTAAATATACATATCTATCTATCTCTAAATATACTGTACATACCTATCTATCTCTAAATATACTGTACATACCTATCTATCTCTAAATATACTGTACATACCTATCTATCTCTAAATATACCTATCTATCTCTAAATATACTGTACATACCTATCTATCTCTAAATATACTGTACATACCTATCTCTCTCTAAATATACTGTACATACCTATCTATCTCTAAATATACTGTACATACCTATCTCTCTCTAAATATACTGTACATACCTATCTATCTCTAAATATACTATACATATCCATCTATCTCTAAATATACCTATCTATCTCTAAATATACTGTACATACCTATCTATCTCTAAATATACTGTACATACCTATCTATCTCTAAATATACTGTACATACCTATCTATCTCTAAATATACCTATCAGTCTATCTCTAAATATACTGTACATACCTATCTATCTCTAAATATACTGTACATACCTATCTATCTCTAAATATACTGTACATACCTATCTATCTCTAAATATACCTATCAGTCTATCTCTAAATATACCTATCTATCTCTAAATATACATATCAGTCTATTTCTAAATATACATATCAGTCTATCTCTAAATATACTTATCAGTCTATCTCTAAATATACATATCTATCTCTAAATATACCTATCTATCTCTAAATATACTGTACATACCTATCTATCTCTAAATATACTGTACATATCTATCTCTCTCTAAATATACCTATCTATCTCTAAATATACTGTACATATCTGTCTATCTCTAAATATACATATCTATCTCTAAATATACATATATATCTATCTATCTCTAAATATACCTATCTATCTCTAAATATACTGTACATATCTGTCTATCTCTATATATACCAATCTATATCTAAATATACTGTACATACCTATCTATCTCTAAATATACCTATCTATCTCTAAATATACTGTACATACCTATCTATCTCTAAATATACCTATCTATCTCTAAATATACTGTACATACCTATCTATCTCTAAATATACCTATCTATCTCTAAATATACCTATCAGTCTATCTCTAAATATACCTATCTATCTCTAAATATACGTATCAGTCCATCTCTAAATATACATATCAGTCTATCTATAAATATACATATCAGTCTATCTCTAAATATACATATCAGTCTATCTCTAAATATACTGTACATATCTGTCTATCTCTAAATATAATTTCAAAGATCAAATAAGCACTCGCTGGGCTTCAGTCATCAGTGACAACACGCTTTATTCTGTGACGTTTCGGGACAACACACAGTCCCTTCCTCAGACAAACAACAAATAAAAATGGCAGCCTAATAAAGGCTAGTGAAACCCTCCCCCAATTGTTGAACCAATGAGACAGATGAAGGTGTGAGGACAGAAGAAACCAGACTTCTGATAGGTCTGTGATACTGTAAAAGCCCGCCTAATAGGCTAAGGGTAAAAGTGTTTATAGTGATAGAGTGGTGTGACAATGTGAAATAAAATAAACACAATAAACATACAGATAAAATAAACTCCACATTCTGGGTCCACCTAGTGTCACTAGGTAATGCAAAGAACTAAAAATAGAAGTACAAACACGGAACATAACCTTATATAAAGAAAGCCTTATTGGCCAATCAAATCCGTGTATACATAATCCATAATCCGGTAACCAATCCAAAAGAGCCAACCTAAAACCGGTTATTAGTCCAGCCCCCTATTTTTGTGGCTATAACCTATAGCGCTGTATTGTCAGTGTCTTAAACTAACATCATCGGCCCCCATCGCAAAAATGAAATAATATTCCCAAGTCATGAATAATATGTGATTATCAAGTTTATCCGATCGTGACATTTTAGCGTGATCAAATCAAATGCTACCATATGTAAACAAAACTAAACCTAATCTAACAGCGGCATCCACGACCAATAGAAACCACTGTAGTGACACACCCCCATCGGGACCAATCATAATGTGTGTAGAGAGAACGCGCCCCAAGTTTCAGATAGGCAGGATGTCACCACCAACCAGCCAATGAGATTCTCACTAAACCACGTCCAATCAAACAGCAATGTGGAGCCACATACCACTAATCCACCAATCCAGTTTTCCCCTCCTTGTACAGAGAGCCAAACAAAGCTATTGTATATAGCTTGGGCTATAAATATCAGAATAAAACTCATCCTGTCACAACTAAACCGCAACAACGTGTAGAGATAAACGAACATAAATACAAATGTACACCAATCAGAACACCACATCACCCGATGACAGGTTCAATACAATATCGTCAAACATTATCGCCGCAAGCAAAGTGTCCAAATAGCAACATCAATTAACATCTATGTGTGCACATAAGCACCATCCCTCAGAGGCGTGCATATGCCGAAGATCATGCACCAATATCTACTACTATCAGCCCTAAAAAGTAACAAGTACATAGTTGTAATATATATAAAATATATAATATAGTGCTACTCAGAAACACATAATCTATCAACTGCATAGAGCCACACATAAGCTACCTAACAAGTAAGTAGATCACTATAACAAGAGCAGCCTATGACGTGAGAGGTCTGATTATAGGTCTAGATAATATTAGTTTTTTTAGTCTTTGTGGAACTTGAAAAAAGTTCTCCCTCTTACAAAAGGGTAGCTTCTTATGCTATATTTAGCCTCATAGTGAACTAAAGATCGTTTATTGTTGAGTGTTTATAGTTGGGGTGTCTTTAGCTGTTTCCGTTATTGGTTATGGTTTAGTTTTTGAACTTTTGAATTTTTGATAGGCTGCTCTTGTTATAGTGATCTACTTACTTGTTAGGTAGCTTATGTGTGGCTCTATGCAGTTGATAGATTATGTGTTTCTGAGTAGCACTGTATTATATATATTATATATATTACAACTATGTACTTATTATTTTTTAGGGCTGATAGTAGTAGATATTGGTGCATGATCTTCGGCAT
The DNA here is from genome assembly GCF_027579735.1 of Bombina bombina. Classification (NCBI taxonomy): domain Eukaryota; kingdom Metazoa; phylum Chordata; class Amphibia; order Anura; family Bombinatoridae; genus Bombina; species Bombina bombina. Next base: position 14,269,514 of record NC_069506.1, read on the forward strand.
ATGCACGCCTCTGAGGGATGGTGCTTATGTGCACACATAGATGTTAATTGATGTTGCTATTTGGACACTTTGCTTGCGGCGATAATGTTTGACGATATTGTATTGAACCTGTCATCGGGTGATGTGGTGTTCTGATTGGTGTACATTTGTATTTATGTTCGTTTATCTCTACACGCTGTTGCGGTTTAGTTGTGACAGGATGAGTTTTATTCTGATATTTATAGCCCGAGCTATATACAATAGCTTACGTTTGGCTCTCTGTACAAGGAGGGGAAAACTGGATTGGTGGATTAGTGGTATGTGGCTCTACATTGCTGTTTGATTGGACGTGGTAGTGAGAATCTCATTGGCTGGTTGGCGGTGACATCCTGCCTATCTGAAACTTGGGGCGCGTTCTCTCTACACACATTATGATTGGTCCCGATGGGGGTGTGTCACTACAGTGGTTTCTATTGGTCGTGGATGCCGCTGTTAGATTAGGTTTAGTTTTGTTTACATATGGTAGCATTTGATTTGATCACGCTAAAATGTCACGATCGGATAAACTTGATAATCACATATTATTCATGACTTGGGAATATTATTTCATTTTTGCGATGGGGGCCGATGATGTTAGTTTAAGACACTGACAATACAGCGCTATAGGTTATAGCCACAAAAAAAGGGGGCTGGACTAATAACCGGTTTTAGGTTGGCTCTTTTGGATTGGTTACCGGATTATGGATTATGTATACACGGATTTGATTGGCCAATAAGGCTTTCTTTATATAAGGTTATGTTCCGTGTTTGTACTTCTATTTTTAGTTCTTTGCATTACCTAGTGACACTAGGTGGACCCAGAATGTGGAGTTTATTTTATCTGTATGTTTATTGTGTTTATTTTATTTCACATTGTCACACCACTCTATCACTATAAACACTTTTACCCTTAGCCTATTAGGCAGGCTTTTACAGTATCACAGACCTATCAGAAGTCTGGTTTCTTCTGTCCTCACACCTTCATCTGTCTCATTGGTTCAACAATTGGGGGAGGGTTTCACTAGCCTTTATTAGGCTGCCATTTTTATTTGTTGTTTGTTTGAGGATGGGACTGTGTGTTGTCCCGAAACGTCAAAGAATAATGCGTGTTATCAATGATGACTGAAGCCCAGCGAGTGCTTATTTGATCTTTGAAATTATCCATTATATAGATAGCACCCTGGCAGTTGTATATAGATGGTGAGAGTGCACACACCAACCAACTACATACATTTATTACGACTTGTGTAAGTGCACCCACATAGGGGTTGTCTTGGAGATCCTTCCCCTCTTCCTTTGTATAAAGATGACCTCCACTGATACAACTATGAGTGATGTACCCATCATCACACAGGAGGATAGAAATGAGGACATCTTCACTTTTACTGATGAGGATGCTGAGAATATTCCATTTGGGTCTATAGAGGAACAACAAGTTGAGGAGTCCTATCAGTCCCTATACAACAACTTAATAAAATTAAAACAAAGAGAGATTGACACATACTTGTCCGATTATCATAAACGCTGAATGATCCCTAGAGGTTTCAGAATAAGAAATGTGCCTACTATTGGACAAGCCAATACAGAATTTTGCATCAATTGGAGCAAAATTCTCAACAAATGCTCTTTCGACCTCATGCTTCTGGTTATCAGAGAAGTTGGACGACTCCTTAAAGAGGTGAAGACTGAAATTACCATATATGAAGCTGAAAAATTGCCTAATCTGAAATTGGACGCAGATACTGATTGGATAAGCAAATTGGATATTCAAGTCAAGACTTATAAACAAGAACTGATAGCATTTAAGAACAGGAAATTACAGACTGTGAACCAGGACTATTCTCACAAAACCATTTACAGATGGATGATGACACCAGATGATAGACGGGCAATACGCCCATGACGTGAAAGAAGATTCACAAAGAAGAACATGACAACAATTGATTCCAGTTCTGGTGACAGCTCCAACCCAGATAACAGCCAGGGTGCTATGGAAGGCACCTCCAGTGGTGTGACCACACGGTCCCGTGGTGGTAGAGGATACCAACAATGGGATAATTCTAGGAATGTGGCATCCTTACCTCCTAGCTCTGGCAATCGTTTTTTAGGCCGAGGCAGAGGCCGCACACGAGGAGGGGGGGCACTGTCCACCGCCCTCCAACACAGAGGCAGCCCCAAATATAGTCTTTAATATCAGCAGCCGGATACTTAATAAAACAGAGACTGACCTTTTGAATAAAGGCCTATCATTCATACCGGCCACTAGGAAAGACAAATTTGACCTCTTCATAGATATCCAGAAATTTGGGCAAAACTTAAGGTTAAAAGAACACTTTGGGACCACCAGTGATGACATTGACAAATTCAAGCCCAGAGGACGTTTTGATCCACTGTCTAACAATCCAACGATCCACACGCTTGTCAACTATCTGACTGAACAAATACCAAAGCCATCTGGGAAACGGTGGACAGACAATTTGACTAGAGCAGAGAGAGAGGCGCTAAAATCCCTTCAACAAGATTACTCTATCGTGATATGCCCCGCCGATAAGGGCGGTGGGATTGTGGTCATGAATACCTCTGACTACAAGGCGGAGATCATGAGACAATTATCTGACACAAATACATATCATCCTCTACCGTGTGACCCCCACAGTGTGACTAAAAAAGAAGATTGATGTCACCTTGGAACGCTGGCTGAAGGAAGGTCTAATCACACAAAACCATTATGGTTTCCTTAAAAGGGACTTCCCAGTGGTCCCTATATTGTACACATTGCCCAAAATACATAAGGACACACAGAATCCGCCGGGTAGGCCCATTGTGTCGGCAAGGGGCTCTCTACTTCAGCCATTGGCAGAATTTGTAGACTCCTTTCTGCAACCTTGGGTGAAACAACAGAAATCGTACATACGAGACTCTTCAGACTTTATGGCCCACATATTACAGCTCACTGAGAAAAAATCAACAGATATTCTAGCCACACTTGACGTTTCAAGTTTATATACGGTTATCCCACAGTCCTCAGGCATAGCAGCAGTGGCCAAGTGTCTCAGAAGCATTCCATACATTGGTCCTCCAGAGGAGGTTCTCATTGAGCTTTTGGACATTTGTCTTTCTGAAAATTATTTCCAATTTGATAAGATCTATTATTTACAAATTTCGGGAACGGCGATGGGGTCAAATGTGGCCCCATCGCTAGCCAACCTTTTTATGGCTGAGTATGAGGTAAACTCCATGAAAGTGTTTGAGAAACAAGAGATTAAGTATTATTGTCGATATATCGACGATCTGTTTCTGATTTGGCAAGACAGTTTAGAGTCACTCAAGTTGTGAATCAACACACTTAACGAAATGAACAGCACCATCAGATTCAGCTCCACTATCAGTTTTGATAAGGTGGACTATCTTGATGTGAGAGTCTACAAGTCTGGCACGAGATTGGGAACCACGCTGTACAAAAAAGATACTGATCGAAATTACATCCTACATGCTAATAGTTGTCATCAGCCTAATTTGATTAGGAACATTCCTAAAGCTCAGTATCAACGTGTGATCCGGAATAATACAGATGAAGAAAAATGCGTAATCCAACTGGAAGAAATGACACAGCGTTTTAAGGATAGAGGATACAATCGCAAACTTCTTACTGAGATGTTGACATTAGCCAATACTCATGAATCTAATGGAACACCAGAACAGATGCAGACACAACAGATGACATTTGTGACCACATACACACCTGATAAAAACCTGATTGTAAAAACCCTGAAAGATGAGTGGAAACTATTAGAGGCTGATCACACGTTGCCTTTTAAGAAATGGTGGATTGGTTACAGAAGGGGTCGTAGCCTACGAGATTTATTGATGAGAACGGACCTAACCGACAATATACAGAAGACTTGGCTTGGGAGGAAAACGGGATGCTACAGATGTCTCGGATGTGTAACTTGCAACGCAATGATTACTGGTACACAATTTCAGTATCCTGAACGGAGGAAGAGATACAGAATCAAATATGCCCTGACCTGCACAACCACACATATTATATATCTATTGAACTGTCCATGTGGCAATTTTTACACTGGGAAGACCATAGACGATGCCAGAACGAGGATGGCCAATCACAGGTACAGCATTAGGACTGCTATCAATAATGGAAAATCAGATCAACCTGTGGCACGCCACTTTATGGAGTCCGGACATTCTGTCACTGATATGAGATTTAGGATTATTGACCATGTTCCGAAATTAAGAAGAGGAGGTGACAGAGCAACTATCCCTTTGAAGAAAGAGGCAAGATGGATCTATGAACTTGGAACCACGCAACCAAGAGGCCTCAATGTCCACACTGGTTGGCAATGTTATCTTTAATTCAGTTTATGAGAGAATCCATCTGAATTGACTTATGAGCGTATCCAGCTGAATTATCTTACAATGAGAGTCCATGATTTAATTGCTGAGAGATGCCTTATGGTTTTTTAGTACTAGTTTTTGGTACTAATTTTTTGGCGATTTTTGACAAGCTTTTGGCAACTTTCGGCAATTTTTGGTAATTTTTTTGAATTTTGTTGAATTTTTTTGAATTTTTTTGAATTTTTATATATTTTTCTGACTTTTTTCCTTGAAGTATATTTTTTGATTTTTTTTTCCTTAAAGTATTTTTGATATTTTGTATTTATTCCTGACATACCAGTTGTTTTTGAAATTATTTTGATATATAATTTTTGTCATTCTAATGCATCATTTCTTCATTTTATCTATAATTGTTTTTCTTTACATAGTCTTTCTTGTTCCCATAGACTATATGACTACCTATACATTGTTGCTTTTAAGGTATTTTAGATCCTTCACATTTTTGGGTCCACTGTCAATTTGGGTGTATTGTTTTATTACCTGCCATTTGAGTTGGACAGGTTTTGTGATCAATAGGTTCGAGTGAACTTGTCCTTTTCTTGTTTGGGGGTTCCCTATCCATCTTTGGAGGTCCACCCTTTGTTTGTAACTTTATTCTCTAGGTTATAGATCGTGACGTGAGAGGTCTGATTATAGGTCTAGAGAATATTAGTTTTTTTAGTCTTTGTGGAACTTGAGAAAAGTTCTTCCTCTTACAACAGGGTAGCTTCTTATGCTATATTTAGCCTCATAGTGAACTTGAGATCGTTTATTGTTGAGTGTTTATAGTTAGGGTGTCTTTAGCTGTTTCCGTTATTGGTTATGGTTTAGTTTTTGAACTTTTGAATTTTTGATAGGCTGCTCTTGTTATAGTGATCTACTTACTTGTTAGGTAGCTTATGTGTGGCTCTATGCAGTTGATAGATTATGTGTTTCTGAGTAGCACTATATTATATATATTATATATATTACAACTATGTACTTATTATTTTTTAGGGCTGATAGTAGTAGATATTGGTGCATGATCTTCGGCATATGCACGCCTCTGAGGGATGGTGCTTATGTGCACACATAGATGTTAATTGATGTTGCTATTTGGACACTTTGCTTGCGGCGATAATGTTTGACGATATTGTATTGAACCTGTCATCGGGTGATGTGGTGTTCTGATTGGTGTACATTTGTATTTATGTTCGTTTATCTCTACACGCTGTTGCGGTTTAGTTGTGACAGGATGAGTTTTATTCTGATATTTATAGCCCGAGCTATATACAATAGCTTACATTTGGCTCTCTGTACAAGGAGGGGAAAACTGGATTGGTGGATTAGTGGTATGTGGCTCCACATTGCTGTTTGATTGGACGTGGTTTAGTGAGAATCTCATTGGCTGGTTGGCGGTGACATCCTGCCTATCTGAAACTTGGGGCGCGTTCTCTCTACACACATTATGATTGGTCCCAATGGTAGTGTGTAACTACAGTGGTTTCTATTGGTTGTGGATGCCGCTGTTAGATTAGGTTTAGTTTTTTTTTACATATGGTAGCATTTGATTTGATCACGCTAAAATGTCACGATCGGATAAACTTGATAATCACATATTATTCATGATTTGGGAATATTATTTCATTTTTGCGATGGGGACCGATGATGTTAGTTTAAGACACTGACAATACAGCGCTATAGGTTATAGCCACAAAAAAAGGGGGCTGGACTAATAACCGGTTTTAGGTTGGCTCTTTTGGATTGGTTACTGGATTATGGATTATGTATACACGGATTTGATTGGCCAATAAGGCTTTCTTTATATAAGGTTATGTTCCGTGTTTGTACTTCTATTTTTAGTTCTTTGCATTACCTAGTGACACTTGGTGGACCCAGAATGTGGAGTTTATTTTATCTGTATGTTTATTGTGTTTACTCTCTCTGTGCAAAGAAAATCACAAAGACAAGGGCGCCTCCTCGTGTGATATAGTTTGGACAAATGTAAAAATAGGTGAATACAGATTTTATACTCACAAGTAAAGCAGCACTCTGTTGTGCTGATAGAGGCAGACTGGGAGTTCACAGTGTCCCAGTTCACTGACCAAGGCAGTGCAATAAAGCACTCCAGGGTAGATTTCAATCAAGCTCAGGCTCTCAGCAAAGAGTTAAAATACCATAGTTTAATGGTGCAGTAAAATACAATATAAAATGTCACAAATGTGACCGTAACAATGGATAAACAAGCAACTAGTTCTCAGATCTCTGTCTGTTTCCTCAGGCTTCCTTGTGAGTATAAAATCTGTATTCACCTATTTTTACATTTGTCCAAACTATAGCACACGAGGAGGCGCCCTTGTCTTTGTGATTTTCTTTGCACAGAGAGAGTATTTACCCAGACTGGTTTTGTGACAAGGATCTGACTTCTGGATCTAAGGGAGAATCTTATATATGTGCTACCCAGGAGGACTAATAAACCTCTGACGTGCCCTCCTAATCTTGGGACTGTCTGAGCATCAATATCATATACAGATAAGAACTTATTAGAGACTTAATACTATTTATTTATTATATATTGTTTTAAGTTGCATTTTCTGTTTATATTGATCTCATCACATCACATTTGATTAGAGTCCACGTCTCATTTTTTCTGTAATTGTCATTATTATTTTGTCTTTATACATTATTATCTGATCATTTTATATTATTTTTAAGTGTTTATTGTTTTTACTATACTTCAGTATTATCCTACAGATTGTTTTATGTATTTCTTCTAGCGCCCCCTAGAGTTACGCTTGCATGTCTATCTATCTCTAAATATACTGTACATATCTGTCTATCTCTAAATAAACAAATATTTTTTTTTATATATATATTTTCTTAATATTTTCATCAAATATTTAGCCATGTTTTCACTTTTGTTTTTTTAAAAAAATACTACTGAAATTACACAATTTGTTTTTACCCTTTAAACCTTCTTTCACTTTATTCAGAGAAGAGAAATAAAATATTAACACTTCTAAAATAAATTCAATATGTTGCAGAAGTAAAAAACAAAACAAACATATAACATACATAATGCAAAAAAAGTAATATTTGCTTGTATAATGTTCTCTAGTGAACATAGAACAGTATGGGAATCATTGGCCTAGAGTTTTATCGGTAACGACCCGCGTAGCTAACGCTGGCTTTTTTCTGGCCGCACCTTTTAAATACCTCTGGTATTGAGAGCTCACAGAATGGCTGCGTTAGGCTCCAAAAAGGGAGCGTACAGGCATATTTACCGCCACTGCAACTCTCAATACCAGAGTTGCTTATGGACGCGGCCAGCTTCAAAAACGTGCTTGTGCACGATTCCCCCATAGAAAACAATGGGGCTGTTTGAGCTGAAAAAAAACCTAACACCTGCAAAAAAACCGCGTTCAGCTCCTAACGCAGCCCCATTGTTTCCTATGGGGAAACACTTCCTACATCTGCACCTAACACTCTAACATGAACCCCGAGTCTAAACACCCCTAACCTTACACTTATTAACCCCTAATCTGCCGCCCCCGCTATCGCTGACCCCTGCATATTATTTTTAACCCCTAATCTGCTGCTCCGTACACCCCGCCACCTACATTATCCCTATGTACCCCTAATCTGCTGCCCTAACATCGCCGACCCCTATATTATATTTATTAACCCCCAATCTGCCGCCCCCAATGTCGCCTCAACCTAACTACACTTATTAACCCCTAATCTACCGACCGGACCTGAGCGCTACTATAATAAATGTATTAACCCCTAATCCGCCTCACTCCCGACTCAATAACCCTATAATAAATTGTATTAACCCCTAATCTGCCCTCCCTAACATTGCCGACACCTAACTTCAAGTATTAACCCCTAATCTGCTGACAGGAGCTCACCGCTACTCTAATAAATGTATTAACCCCTAAAGCTAAGTCTAACTTTAACCCTAACACCCCCCTAAATTAAATATAATTTAAATCTAACGAAATAAATTAACTCTTATTAAATAAATTATTCCTATTTAAAGCTAAATACTTACCTGTAAAATAAACCCTAATATAGCTACAATATAAATTATAATTATATTATAGCTATTTTAGGATTTATATTTATTTTACAGGTAACTTTGTATTTATTTTAACCAGGTACAATAGCTATTAAATAGTTAAGAACTATTTAATAGCTAAAATAGTTAAAATAATTACAAAATTACCTGTAAATAAATTCTAACCTAAGTTACAATTAAACCTAACACTACACTATCAATAAATTAATTAAATAAAATACCTACAATTAGCTACGATTAAACCTAACACTACACTATCAATACATTAATTAAATACAATATCTACAAATAAATACAATGAAATAAACTAACTAAAGTACAAAAAATAAAAAAGAACTAAGTTACAAAAAATAAAAAAATATTTACAAACATCAGAAAAATATTGCAACAATTTTAAACTAATTACACCTACTCTAAGCCCCCTAATAAAATAACAAAGACCCCCAAAATAAAAAAATGCCCTACCCTATTCTAAATTACAAAAGTTCAAAGCTCTTTTACCTTACCAGCCCTGAACAGGGCCCTTTGCGGGGCATGCCCCAAAGAATTCAGCTCTTTTGCCTGTAAAAAAAACACATACAATACCCCCCCCAACATTACAACCCACCACCCACATACCCCCAATCTAACCCAAACCCCCCTTAAATAAACCTAACACTATAAACCTAATACTAAGCCCCTGAAGATCTTCCTACCTTATCTTCACCATACCAGGTTCACCGATCGATCCAGAAGAGCTCCTCCGATGTCTTGATCCAAGCCCAAGCGTGGGGCTGAAGAGGTCCATGATCCGGCTGAAGTCTTCATCCAAGCGGGAGCTGAAGAGGTCCATGATCCGGCTGAAGTCTTCTATCAACGGCATCTTCAATTTCTTTCTTCCGGATACCATGTTCATCCCGCCAACGCGGAACATCCATCTTCACCGACGACTTCCCGACAAATGACGGTTCCTTTAAGGGACGTCATCCAAGATGGCATCCCTCAAATTCCGATTGGCTGATAGGATTCTATCAGCCAATCGGAATTAAGGTAGGAAAATTCTGATTGGCTGATGGAATCAGCCAATCAGAATCAAGTTCAATCCGATTGGCTGATTTAATCAGCCAATCAGATTGAGCTTGCATTCTATTGGCTGTTCCGATCAGCCAATAGAATGCAAGCTCAATCTGATTGGCTGATCGGATCAGCCAATCGGATTGAACTTGATTCTGATTGGCTGATTCCATCAGCCAATCAGAATTTTCCTACCTTAATTCCGATTGGCTGATAGAATCCTATCAGCCAATCGGAATTCGAGGGATGCCATCTTGGATGACGTCCCTTAAAGGAGCCTTCATTCGTCGGTAGTCCGTCGGGCCAGCAGGATGTTCCGCGTCGGAGGTCTGCAAGATGAACATGGATCCGGAAGAAAGAAGATTGAAGATGCCGTTGATAGAAGACTTCAGCCGGATCATGGACCTCTTCAGCTCCCGCTTGGATGAAGACTTCAGCCGGATCATGGACATCTTCAGCCCCCCGCTTGGGCTTGGATCAAGACATCGGAGGAGCTCTTCTGGATCGATCGGTGAACCTGGTATGGTGAAGATAAGGTAGGAAGATCTTCAGGGGCTTAGTGTTAGGTTTATTTAAGGGGGGTTTGGGTTAGATTAGGGGTATGTGGGTGGTGGGTTGTAATGTTGGGGGGGGGGGTATTTTTTTTTTTTACAGGCAAAAGAGCTGAATTCTTTGGGGCATGCCCCGCAAAGGGCCCTGTTCAGGGCTGGTAAGGTAAAAGAGCTTTGAACTTTAGTAATTTAGAATAGGGTAGGGCATTTTTTTTTATTTTGGGGGGCTTTGTTATTTTATTAGGGGGCTTAGAGTAGGTGTAATTAGTTTAAAATTGTTGTAATATTTTTCTGATGTTTGTAAATATTTTTTTATTTTTTGTAACTTAGTTCTTTTTTATTTTTTGTACTTTAGTTAGTTTATTTCATTGTATTTCTTTGTAGATATTGTATTTAATTAATTTATTGATAGTGTAGTTTTAGGTTTAATTGTAGGTAATTGTAGGTATTTTTTTTAATTAATTTATTGATAGTGTAGTGTTAGGTTTAATTGTAACTTAGGTTAGGATTTATTTTACAGGTAATTTTGTAATTATTTTAACTATTTTAGCTATTAAATAGTTCTTAACTATTTAATAGCTATTGTACCTGGTTAAAATAAATACAAAGTTGCCTGTAAAATAAATATTAATCCTAAAATAGCTATAATATAATTATAATTTAAATATTTACAAACATTAGAAAAATATTACAACAATTTTAAACTAATTACACCTACTCTAAGCCCCCTAATAAAATAACAAAGCCCCCCAAAATAAAAAAATGCCCTACCCTATTCTAAAATTAAAATAGAAAAGCTCTTTTACCTTACCAGCCCTGAAAAGGGCCCTTTGCGGGGCATTCCCCTTAAAGAATTCAGCTCTTTTGCCTGTAAAAAGAAAACATACAATACCCCCCCCCAACATTACAACCCACCACCCACATACCCCTAATCTAACCCAAACCCCCCTTAAATAAACCTAACACTAAGCCCCTGAAGATCTCCCTACCTTGTCTTCACCTTACCGGGTTCAGAGATCGGTCCAGAAGAGGGTCCGAAGTCTTGATCCAAGCGGCGGCAGAAGAACTCCATCATCGGGCTGAAGTCGGAAGTCCATCATCGGGATGAAGTCTTCTATCAAGCGGCATCTTCAATCTTCTTTCTTCCAGAGCAGAGCCATCTTCTTCCCAGCCGACGCGGATGCATCCTCTTCAACCGTCGCCTACTCGCCGAATGACGGTTCCTTTAAATGACGTCATTCAAGATGGCGTCCCTCGAATTCCGATTGGCTGATAGGATTCAATCAGATTGAGATTGCATTCTATTGGCTGTTCCGATCAGCCAATGGAATGCGAGCTCAATCTGATTGGCTGATTGGATCAGCCAATCGGATTGAACTTGAATCTGATTGGCTGATTCCATCAGCCAATCAGAATATTCCTACCTTAATTCCGATTGGCTGATAGAATCCTATCAGCCAATCGGAATTCGAGGGACGCCATCTTGGATGACGTCATTTAAAGGAACCGTCATCCGGCGAGTAGGCGTCGGTTGAAGAGGATGGATCCGCGTCGGCTGGGAAGAAGATGGCTCCACTCCGCCCCGGAAGAAAGAAGATTGAAGATACCGCTTGATAGAAGACTTCATCCCGATGATGGTCTTGACTTCCGACTTCAGCCCGATGATGGAGTTCTTCAGCCGCCGCTTGGATCAAGACTTCGGACCCTCTTCTGGACCGATCGCTGAACCCGGTGAGGTGAAGACAAGGTAGGGAGATCTTCAGGGGCTTAGTGTTAGGTTTATTTAAGGGGGGTTTGGGTTAGATTAGGGGTATGTGGGTGGTGGGTTGTAATGTTGGGGGGGGTATTAATTCTTTAGGGGCATGCCCCGCAAAGGGCCCTTTTCAGGGCTGGTAAGGTAAAAGAGCTTTCCTATTTTAATTTTAGAATAGGGTAGGGCATTTTTTTATTTTGGGGGGCTTTGTTATTTTATTAGGGGGCTTAGAGTAGGTGTAATTAGTTTAAAATTGTTGTAATATTTTTCTAATGTTTGTAAATATTTTTTTATTTTTTGTAACTTAGTTCTTTTTTATTTTTTGTACTTTAGTTAGTTTATTTCATTGTATTTATTTGTAGGTATTGTATTTAATTAATTTATTGATAGTGTAGTGTTAGGTTTAATTGTAGATAATTGTAGGTATTTTATTTAATTTTTTTATTGATAGTGTAGTGTTAGGTTTAATTTTAACTTAGGTTAGGATTTATTTTACAGGTAATTTTGTAATTATTTTAACTAGGTAACTATTAAATAGTTCTTAACTATTTAATAGCTATTGTACCTGGTTAAAATAAATACAAAGTTGCCTGTAAAATAAATATTAATCCTAAAATAGCTACAATATAATTATAATTTATATTGTAGCTATATTAGGGTTTATTTTACAAGCAAGTATTTAGATTTAAATAGGAATAATTTATTTAATAAGAGTTAATTTATTTCGTTAGATAAAAATTATATTTAACTTAGGGGGTGTTAGGGTTAGGGTTAGACTTAGCTTTAGGTGTTAAAAAATTTAGTAGAGTAGCGGTGAGCTCCGGTCGGCAGATTAGGAGTTAATACTTGAAGTTAGGTGTCGGTGATGTTAGGGAGAGCAGATTAGGGGTAATACTATTTATTATAGGGTTAATGAGGTGGGAGTGAGGCGGATTAGGGGTTAATACATTTATTATAGTAGCGGTGAGCTCCAGTCGGCAGATTAGGGGTTAATTATTGTAGGTAGGTGGAGGCGACATTGGTGGCGGCATATTAGGGGTTAATAAATATAATATAGGGGTCGGCGGTATTAGGGGCAGCAGATTAGGGGTACATAGGGATAACGTAGGTGGCCGCGGTGTATGGAGCGGCAGATTAGGGGTTAAAATTTTTTATTATAGTGGCGGCGATGTGGGGGGACCCCGGTTTAGGGGTACATAGGTAGTTTATGGGTGTTAGTGTACTTTAGAGCACAGTAGTTAAGAGCTTTATGAACCGGCGTTAGCCCAGAAAGCTCTTAACTACTGACTTTTTTCTGCGGCTGGAGTTTTGTCGTTAGATTTCGAACGCTCACTTCAGCCACGACTCTAAATACCGGCGTTAGAAAGATCCCATTGAAAAGATAGGATACGCAAATGGCGTAGGGGGATCTGCGGTATGGAAAAGTCGCGGCTGGAAAGTGAGCGTTAGACCCTTTCCTGACTGACTCCAAATACCAGCGGGCAGTAAAAACCAGCGTTAGCAGCCTCTAACGCTGGTTTTGACGGCTACCGCCCAACTCTAAATCTAGGCCTTAGAGACTTTGGATATCGTGACCACGTTAACTTCTCTCCATCGACTACAATAGAACACACAAACTGAAAAAGCCTAACACTTATCACTCATGTGCTAACCCAACACTGAGTTCAACTTACAGTGCTAACCTGAAAGTAGTTATGAATATTTTGAATTTCAATGTTCTTCACATAAAATAACAAGTTCTATTTATTTTTAAGTACATTTATATATATATATATATATATATATATATATATATACATATACACAGAGAGACGTGCACTCACAGGAACAAACAACTTGCTCAATACTATTGTTAAACCTGTTCTATGGCGATTTACCATCTGGGTGCAGCTTTTTAGCCCAGTAATGCTTTTCACAGAGTAGAATTTTCCTGTAGTATATCAGTCTGATCCTGCCTATTACGGTCAGTCCAGCGCCGAAATACCAGGCAATTCCTCTCTGAACAAGTAACACAGCAACCCCAGACAATCGTTTCGGCCTTCATTGGCCTCGTCAGTGAGGTGTAGCCATATTCCTCTAAGCACACTGAGCAAGGAGTCCACGGCTAGTTGCCCCTTTTTCCAATAGGGAGACTAAATGCATACAGAGAGAAGCACACTCACAGCAACTGTCTCAATACCATTGTTAGCCTGTTCTATATATTTATATATATATATATATATATATATATATATATATATACATATACCTGTATATATATATATATATATATATATATATATATATATACACACACACACACATATATGATGATTTTTTTTGTATTATATATATATAGGTATAGGTTTATACAGATACATATAGAAATATCTATTAAAATGTAGCCACCAATGAGCAAGCGCTACCCAGGTGCTGCACCAAAAATAGGCTCCTTAGCTTACATTCCTGTTTTTAAAAATAAAGATAGCAAGAGAACAAAGAGAAATTGATAATAGGAGTAAATTAGAAAGTTGATTAAAATTGCTGCTCTATCTGAATCATGAAAGAAAAAAAAATTGAGTTTTATTATCCTTTAAGCTTACATTTTTGAATTGATTTAAAGATTATTAATATAACCTGACTGACAATATTAAGGCTGTTTTAGAATTGTATTTAAAACACTGTTGTCCAATTTTCTTTGTGCAGGATCTTAAAATTTTAGTAAAATGTATTTGAGGTTTTATGTCTCAGAAAATAATGATATTATGATAAAGATTCACACCAGAGTAACTTATAAAATACTGAACAATGTATTTTTAAAAAAGATGTAGTTATCTAAATGCCAAAAATGTTTCCAGATTTAATCTCCTATTCAAAAAGATTGCAAATTCCTTCTAATCTACTAGAATACAAGATCAAATAAAAGGTCTTAGGTCCTATCCATAGGAGCATACTACAGTATGCTGTTGACTTAAGCACTCTATGGCAGCAATATATGTATCAATGTTATATAAGCATCCTGTAGAAGGAGCTGAAGCAGGCAGTAGCAGTGACAGCAGGTAACAACCAGAGCTGTGTCTTCCCTTGCTACTATTACCGCACATAGTATATAGATATTTTGTATCCAAAGACTGATGTTCACAACATCTTATTTTCCCTTAAAGGGACATAATACTCATAAGCTAAATCACTTGAAACTGATGCAGTATAGCTGTAAAAAGCTGACAGGAAAATATCACCTGAGCATCTCTATGTAAAAAAGGAAGACATTTTACCTCACAATCTCCTCAGCTCAGCAGAATAAGTTCTGTGTAAAAAGTTATACTCAGCTGCTCCCAGCTGCAGGTAAAAAAAAAAAAAATGAAGAAATGAACAGCAGCCAATCAGCATCAGCAGTGCTGAGGTCATGAACTCTTACTGTGATCTCATGAGATTTGACTTAACTCTCATAATATTTCATAGTATGCTTCCTTTACCTGATTGGTGAAATAATATGAGCGTTCACGAGGCTCATCCCCTAAGCTGTCCCAGGACAGACACACTGAAATGCTGCTTAGAAATCCTTTACATTGGGAGGTGGCTACTGAGGAACTTTTGAGGTAAAATATCTTTCTTTTTTACATAGAGATTACATTACATTCAGGAGATATTTTCTAGTCAGCTTTTTACAGCTATGCTGCATCACTTTCAAGTGTTTAAACATTTGTGTATTATGGCCCTTTAATCAGTAATTATATCTATTCAGCTTAATTATTGTAGAGCTTTACTGCAGAGTGGTATAATATTTGTATACACATTGCTGCCATAAAGTGTATACATATTTTTACGTGTATGTATGTATACAAAATTCTGCAGCACTGATATATATATTTATTGTGAACTCAGCAGTGGCTTATTTTCAGATGCTACATATAAACACAAAAAGAAAGCTTGTCAAGGCTTGTTTCTAATCTTCATCCTGTGTTGTGAACTGATTATATTATTGTCTGAAAGTGAGCTACTTCAAGGTGCAGCCAACTGGGACGTGTTGTGTTTGCGTACAAGCAGCCATTTATCTGTAACATATTATTCTTTTTCTTAATGAACTCACAATGAGACCATTATTTAGGGAGATGAAAATTCATGGAGAGAAGTAGATTAAGCTGCTGCTGTTTGCTTGTGTACATAATATCATTTGTATTTTATAGAAGTGGTTAAACTAAATAGCTGCATTATGACAGCTCTTTTATTTGGATCAAATAAAGATTCATACTCAGATGGTGATGTTGCATATTCCTCATTAATTACATCTTTTTTAGACAACTCAAGTCATGGAGAGTTCATATTTTTCTGCAATCTAAATTCAATAATTAATTCAGTATTTGGATATTATAAGAATCCTATTCTGCCAATAACACACAAACACTGCCCAATACAAGCATTTGAATTCCATAAATGTAAGCGACAAGTTCCTCTCTGCATGAATTTCTGAGTGTACAAATAAGAAATTCACAATGTGAGGAAATGCTGGGAGTATACAAGATAGCAGTCTAATAAAGATGCCAGCAGGAAGGTAGAATATAATACTCACACACAAAGATCCTTTGAGGGTCTATCATGGAATAGTATCAGCTGTACATGCAGTGTGAATACTGAAAGCTTTCCTCTGCCAAGAACCACAGCAAGCCTTGTCATATTTCCTCTCAACCAGTTCCTTGCTTGCAAGGGTGCTGCTGACAATACGTCCAGATTTCAGGGAATCTAGTAAAATAATCAACGATGCATTGCAGAAAAGCCAAGGCATTAACAGATAGAGAGAACATTATGAAATAGACTAATAAGAAATAGTGTTTATATAAAAAGAATGCATTGTTTGTGCCAATCTTGATGCTGGCCGGCTTTGCTTTAAATTGAAACACTCTAGCTATAGTCTGGGAGCCACATCTGTCCCTACAATCATTTTTGTTTGGCCTTCAACACCATTGATTCACAAACAAATATCTTTAATATGTCAAAGAAAAAGTTGTTGTATTTCTACCAGATACTGTAAATTTGAATAGTATATAAAGTTTTATTAATTAATAGTTACTAAATCTTGCAGTTTTAAAAAAACAATGGGATCATTATCTAACTTTTTTCAGACTAGGAGGCCTATCTTTCAAGCTTTCAACCTAAAATACGTTGGAATTCCACATCATAATTGTTGCGAGATTGATCCAACCTAGTTATAATGAAATTTGTGATGTAACATACGATCCCCTGGTCTCAATCCAACGCAGATCAATGCTTACGTCATTACAGATGTTCCAAATACACATTCAGCTCTATATGACACTTTCCCAGTTATCAAACTTTTAACAGGTATGATCGTGTCTTTTCCGACCCAGCGTACCTGGTTTTCAATCCGCCACCCTGGAGGCCGTGGATGCCATAGAAATCAATGGGAGTCTGAAAGCAGCAAAAGCTTATGTTCGATGCTGCAAGACAAAGAAATATAACCCATTGATTTCTATGGTAGAAAACATAGGTAAACTGGAACTTCAATGCAAGTGACGCCATCCAAGATGCCGTCCCTTGCATTCCTATTGGCTGAAAGATTTCAATCAGCCAATTGGATTAAAGTTGCTAAAATTCTATTGGCTGTTCCAATCATTGAAATATTTCAGCCAATAGGAATGCAAGGGACGTGATCTTGGATGGCGTCACTTGCATTTAAGTTCCAGTTTACGGCGGCGACCGTATGAAGAGGATGCTCCGCGCCGGATGTCTTCCAGCTCGTCAGAAACATAAGTTAAGAAGTAGCAGTCATAAGATAATCATCCCAATCAGATACGATCGAGATGATTGTCACCCCCTGCTATCTGCCGATTAGCCGCGAATGTGCAGGTAGAGGCATTGCACAAGCACTTAGCGATGTCGGGTGGCTATAGCGAATCATGTCCGGCTGACATTTGTTAAATAAACCCTCATATCTTTAGAATAAATGTGAATATAAATAATGTGTTCTTCATTCAATTTACACAAATCCATTTTTAGAGCTTTATATGCAACTAAAGGGACAGAAAATTAAATGGGGGTGAGATTACAAGTTTATGGGCCCATGATAAATAACCAGCCATTACAATTGGCTGGGTAATGCTACTGCGAGTTGGCGGTAGCAATTAGCGCTCCAAATATTAAAATAGGTCAGACCTCTGGTTAGTTTTAAAAATATCCCCCAATTCCCCCCAAAATTAAGTGTAGTGTAGTTTAAAAAAAAAAAAGCATTTTTATTTTGTAAAATAATAACTGCATGAAGCAGTTTTTAGGGGTTAAAGTGACCGGTGATGGGGCATTAGAAAAAAAACGGCACTGAAAAGTGCCTTTACATTGCGGTCTATGGGAACTGTGAGTTCCCTTTAAATATATATATATATGTTTATGCTTATATACATATATGTTTATGTTATACAGGGAGTGCAGAATTATTAGGCAAGTTGTATTTTTGAGCATTAATTTTATTATTGAACAACAACCATGTTCTCAATGAACCCAAAAAACTCATTAATATCAAAGCTGAATAGTTTTGGAAGTAGTTTTTAGTTTGTTTTTAGTTATAGCTATTTTAGGGGGATATCTGTGTGTGCAGGTGACTATTACTGTGCATAATTATTAGGCAACTTAACAAAAAACAAATATATACCCATTTCAATTATTTATTTTTACCAGTGAAACCAATATAACATCTCAACATTCACAAATATACATTTCTGACATTCAAAAACAAATCAGTGACCAATATAGCCACCTTTCTTTGCAAGGACACTCAAAAGCCTGCCATCCATGGATTCTGTCAGTATTTTGATCTGTTGACCATCAACATTGCGTGCAGCAACAACCACAGCCTCCCAGACACTGTTCAGAGAGGTGTACTGTTTTCCCTCCTTGTAAATCTCACATTTGATGATGGACCACAGGTTCTCAATGGAGTTCAGATCAGGTGAACAAGGAGGCCATGTCATTAGATTTTCTTCTTTTATACCCTTTCTTGACAGCCACGCTGTGGAGTACTTGGACGCGTGTGATGGAGCATTGTCCTGCATGAAAATCATGTTTTTCTTGAAGGATGCAGACTTCTTCCTGTACCACTGCTTGAAGAAGGTGTCTTCCAGAAATTGGCAGTAGGACTGGGAGTTGAGCTTGACTCCATCCTCAACCCGAAAAGGCCCCACAAGCTCATCTTTGATGATACCAGCCCAAACCAGTACTCCACCTCCACCTTGCTGGCGTCTGAGTCGGACTGGAGCTCTCTGCCCTTTACCAATCCAGCCACGGGCCCATCCATCTGGCCCATCAAGACTCACTCTCATTTCATCAGTCCATAAAACCTTAGAAAAATCAGTGTTGAGATATTTCTTGGCCCAGTCTTGACGTTTCAGCTTGTGTGTCTTGTTCAGTGGTGGTCGTCTTTCAGCCTTTCTTACCTTGGCCATGTCTCTGAGTATTGCACACCTTGTGCTTTTGGGCACTCCAGTGTGCTCTGAAATATGGCCAAACTGGTGGCAAGTGGCATCTTGGCAGCTGCACGCTTGACTTTTCTCAGTTCATGGGCAGTTATTTTGCGCCTTGGTTTTTCCACACGCTTCTTGCGACCCTGTTGACTATTTTGAATGAAACGCTTGATTGTTCGATGATCACGCTTCAGAAGCTTTGCAATTTTAAGAGTGCTGCATCCCTCTGCAAGATATCTCACTATTTTTTACTTTTCTGAGCCTGTCAAGTCCTTCTTTTGACCCATTTTGCCAAAGGAAAGGAAGTTGCCTAATAATTATGCACACCTGATATAGGGTGTTGATGTCATTAGACCACACCCCTTCTCATTACAGAGATGCACATCACCTAATATGCTTAATTGGTAGTAGGCTTTCGAGCCTATACATCTTGGAGTAAGACAACATGCATAAAGAGGATGATGTGGTCAAAATACTCATTTGCCTAATAATTCTGCACTCCCTGTAATATTTGTATATACAAATATAAACACATACATACACAGTATCTCACAAAAGTGAATAAAGCCCTCACATTTTTGTAAATAATTTATTATATCTTTTCATGTGACAACACTGAAGAAATGACACTTTGCTACATTGTAAAGTAGTGAGTGTACAGCCTGTATAACAGTTTAAATTTGCTGTCCCTCAAAATAACTCAACACACAGCCATTAATGTCTAAACCGTTGGCAACAAAAAGTAAATTTATGCTTACCTGATAAATTAATTTCTTTTACGATATGTCGAGTCCACGGATTTCATCCTTACTTGTGGGATATTAACCTCCTGCTAACAGGAAGTGGCAAAGAGCACCACAGCAGAGCTGTATATATAGCTCCTCCCTTCCTTCCACCCCCACTCATTCGACCGAAGGTTTAGGAAGAGAAAGGAAAAGCTAAAAGGTGCAGAGGTGACTGAAGTTTACAAAAAATAAATATAAAATAAATCTGTCTTAAAATAACAGGGTGGGCCGTGGACTCGTCATATCGTAAAATAAATTAATTTATCAGGTAAGCATAAATTTGAAAGGGAGGGACAAGACAGGAACCTAAACGGAAGGCACCACTGCTTGAAGAACCTTTCTCCCAAAAACAGCCCCAGAAGAAGCAAAAGTATCAAATTTGGAAAATTTGGAAAAAGTATGAAGAGACGACCAAGTCGCAACCTTCAAATCTGTTCTACAGAAGCATCGTTTTTAAAAACCCATGAGGAAGCCACAGCCCTAGTAGAATGAGCCATAATTCTTTCAGGAGGCTGCTGTCCAGCAGTCTCATAGCCAGACGGATAATACTCTTCAGCCAAAAAGAAAGAGGTAGCCGTAGCCTTCTGACCCCTACGCTTTCCAGAATAAACAATGAATAATGAAAATGATTGACGGAATCCTTAGTCGCCTGCAAGTAAAACTTCAAGGCATGGACCACGTCCAGGCTATGCAACTTACACTCCTTCTTAGAAAAGGATTAGGACATAAAGAAGGAATAACAATTTCCTGATTAATATTCTTATTTGAAACAACCTTAGGGTGGAACCCAGGTTTGATACATAAAACCACCTTATCAGAATGAAAGATAAGATAAGGCGAATCACATTGTAACGCTGAAAGCTCTGAAACTCTACGAGCAGAAGAAATAGCAACCAAAAATAAAACTTTCCAAGATAACAACTTAATTCAAACTCCAGGAAGGAGTAATTGGTCTAAATACAGGCTTAATTCTGGTAAGAGCCTGACAAAAAGACTGAACATCTGGAACATCTGCCAAACATTTGTGAATCAAAATTGACAAAGCAGAAATCTGTCCCTTTAAGGAACTCGCTGATAACCCTTTCTCCAATCCTTCTTGGAGAAAATACAGAATCCTGGGAATCCTAACTTTACTCCATGAGTAACCCTTGGATTCACACCAAAAATATATTTACGCCATATCTTATAATAGATCTTTCTAGTGACAGGCTTACGTGCCTGTATCATATCAATGACTGAATCTGAGAATCCCCGCTTAGATAAAGTCAAGCGTTCAATCTCCAAGCATTCAGCTGCAGAGAATTTAGATTTGGACGTTGGAAAGGTTCTTGAATGAGAAGGTCCTGTCTCAAAGGAAGTTTCCACGGTTGCAGAGAGGACATGTCCACTAGATCCGCATACCAAGTCCTGCGTGGCCACGCAGGCGCGATCAGGATTACTGATGCTCTCTCCTGTTTGATCTGAGCAATCACGAGTGGAAGGAGAGGAAAAGGTGAAAACACATAAGCTAGGCTAAACGACCAAGGCACTGCCAAGGCATCTATCAGTTCTGCCTGGGGATCCCTCGACCTGGATCCGTATCTTGGAAGCTTGGCATTCTGACAAGATGCCATCAGATCCAATTCCGGTCTGCCCCATCAGAGAATAAGAGAGGCAAACACCTCCGGGTGGAGTTCCTACTCCCCTGGATGAAAAGTCTGTCTACTTATAAAATCCGCTTCCCAGTTCTCTACTCCTGGGATGTAGATTGCCGACAGATAACAAGAGCCCACTCCGCCCATTGAATTATCTTGGATACTTCTATCATCGCTAAGGAACTCCTCGTTCCCCCTTGATATAAGCTACAGTCGTGATATTGTCTGACTAGAATCTGATGAATTTGGCCGAAGCCAACTGAGGCCACGCCTGAAGCGCATTGAATATTGCTCTCAATTCCAGAATATTGATTGGAAGTAGAGACCCCACCTGAGTCCATACACCCTGAGCCTTCAGGGAATTCCAGACTGCACCCCAGCCCAGGAGGCTGGCGTCCGTTGTCACTATCACCTATGAGGGTCTACGGAAACACGTCCCCTGGGACAGATGATCCAGTGACAACCACCAAAGAAGAGAGTCTCTGGTCTCTTGATCCAGATTTATCTGATGAGATAAATTTGCATAGTCCCCGTTCCACTGTTTTGTCCGTGGAACTAGTGAACTCTTTTCTAGGTTCACCTTCCAACCATGAGTTCTCAGAAAAGACAACACTGTGGTCTGTATGAGAATTCATCAGATGATAAGTCGACGCCTGAATTAAAATATCATCCAGATAAGGCACCACTGCTATGCCCCGTCTGAGAACCTCCAGAAGGGACCCTAGAATCCTTGTGAAGATCCTGGGAGCTGTGGCCAACCCGAAGGGAAGAGCCACAAACTGAAAATGTTTGTCCAGGAAGGCAAACCTTAGGAACTGATGATGATCCTTGTGAATAGGGATATGAAGGTATGCATCCTTCAAGTCCACGGTAGTCATATATTGACTATCCTGGATCATTGGTAAGATTGTTCGTATAGTCTCCATCTTGAACGATGGGACTCTGAGAAACATGTTTAGACACTTGAGATCTAAAATGGGTCTGAAAGTTCCCTCTTTTTTGGGAACCACGAAAAGATTTGAGTAAAACCCCTGTCCCTGTTCCAGTTTTGGAACGGGAAGAATTACTCCCATGGTAGAGAGGTCTTTTACACAGTGTAAGAACGCCTCTCGTTTTATCTGGTCTACAGACAATCGTGAAAGATGAAATCTCCCTCTTGGGAGAAAATCCTTGAATTCCAGTTGATACCCGTGGGTCGCAATTTCCAATGCTCAGGGGTCCTGAACATCTCTTGCCCAGGCCTGGGCAAAGAAAGAAAGTCTGCCCCATACTAGATCCGGCCCCGGATCGGGGGCCGCCCCTTCATGCTGTCTTTGTAGCAGCAGCGGGCTTCTTGGGTTGTTTACCTTTGTTCCAAGCCTGGTTGGGTCTCCAGACGGATTTGGACTGAGCAAAATTCCCTTCCTGCTTTGTGAAGGAAGAGGAAGCAGAGGGTACTCCCTTAAAATTTCGAAAGGAACATAAATTATTTTGTTTACCTCTCATCTTAACAGACTTATCCTGAGGTAGGGCATGACCTTTACCTCCAGTAATGTCAGAAATGATTTCCTTCAACTCAGGCCTGAATAGGGTTTTACCCTTGAAAGGAATAGCTAAAAGCTTAGATTTTGATGACCCATCAGCAGACCATGATTTTAACCATAACGCTCTACGCGCTAAAATGGCAAATCCTGCATTTTTCGCCACCAATTTAGCAATTTGAAAGGCGGCATCTGTAATAAAAGAATTAGCTAGCTTGAGAGCCTTAATTCTATCCAAAATGTCCTCTAAAGGAGTCTCCACCTTTAGAGACTCTTCTAGAGCATCAAACCAAAAAGCTGCTGCAGTAGTAACTGGAACAATGCAAGCTGTTGGTTGTAAAAGAAAACCCTGATGAATAAATAATTTCTTTAGAAGACCCTCCAACTTCTTATCCATAGGGTCTTTAAAAGCACAACTGTCTTCAATAGGTATAGTCGTACGCTTAGCCAGGGTAGAAATAGCTCCTCCCACCTTAGGAACCGACTGCCAAGAGTCCCGAATGGTGTCTGATATGGGATACATTTTCTTGAAATTAGGAGGAGTAGAGAACGGTATACCTGGTCTATCCCATTCCTTTTTTATAATTTCCGAAATTCTTTTAGGAACCGGAAAAATATCAGTGTAAGTAGGTACCTCTAGATATTTGTCCATTTTACACAATTTTTCTGGAGGAATCACAATAGGGTCACAATCATCCAGAGTCACTAAAACCTCCTGGAGTAACAGGCGGAGGTGTTCAAGCTTAAATTTAAAGGACATGACGCCCGAATCTGTCTGAGGTAACATACTTCCAGGGTCTGAAAGTTCTCCCTCAGACAACAATTCCCTGACCCCCAACTCAGAGCCCTGTGAGGGTACATCGGAAATAGCCAGCAAAGCATCAGAGGATTCAGTATTTACATTAATACCTGACCTACTGCGTTTACCCTGTAACACTGGCAACTTATATAATACCTCTGTAAGGGTAGTTGACATAACTGCAGCCATATCCTGCAGAATAAAAGAATTAGATGCACTTGAAGTACTTGGCGTCGCTTGTGTGGGCGCTAAAGGTTGTGACACTTGGGGAGAATTAGATGGCATATCCTGATTCTCTTCAGACTGAGAATCATCCTTAGGCACACTTTCTTTACCTAAAATATGCTTTTTTCATTGTAAGGCCCTTTCAGTACAAGAGGTACACAAAGTAAGAGGGGGTTCCACAATGGCTTCTAAACACATAGAACAATTAGTTTCCTCAATGTCAGACATGTTGAACAGATTAGTACTAGCCACACTAGTCGTAAATCACCTCAAATATTGATTCAATACAATTTTTAGAAAAAAGGTACTGCACCTTTAAGAGATAAAAAGTGCAAAATTTTTCTCAAACTGCTTAAAGCGATTGAAAACGCTAAAACAATCAAATATAATAACTCAATTGGCCCAAAAATGATTGCACCCTATAGGTAAATGATGAATCTGCCCTCTAAGAAGCATATTAATCACAAAATATATGTTAATAGAAAAAAATGACCACTGCACCTCGTCACAGCTCTGCTGTGGAGCCTACTTGCCCCAGGGTACTGCGAAAATGACTCGACAACGATCCGGTGAACAGATCTCAACTCTAGGCCCCACCGGAGCTGAATGCCTTCTGCCTTCTCAGTCAGAATAAACTGCGCGACTGAGCGCGCAAAAAAGGCCCCGCCCATCACGGACGTCGTCAAAAAAAATGTCAGTCAATTCTGATATAACAAGTCTCCTCAGAAATAAAAGACTGAACATACCTCAATGCTGCTTGTAGAATGACACCGTTCTCCACACTGAAGATTTCTCTTGCACTACCTTCAGAAGCTCTGTGGGAACCAAAATGGATCTTAATTACAACTGCTAAGATCATCAACCTCAGGGCAGAAATCTTCTTCCATATCTCATATCACACACCGGTACCATTTAAAATAAAAAACTTCTTGATAGAAGAATCTAAAACTAACACCTCACTTTACCTCCGCCTATTACTAACACAGGCAAAGAGAATGACTGAGGGTGGAGGGAAGGGAGGAGCTATATATACAGCTCTGCTGTGGTGCTCTTTGCCACTTCCTGTTAGCAGGAGGTTAATATCCCACAAGTAAGGATGAAATCCATGGACTCGTCATATCTTTGTAAAAGAAAGTGAGTACATCCCTAAGTGGAAATGTTCAAATTGGGCCCAAAGTGACAATATTTTGTGTGGCCACCATTATTTTCCAGCACTGCCTTAACCCTCTTGGGCATGGAGTTCACCAGAGCTTCACAGGTTGCCACTGGAGTCCTCTTCCACTCTCCCACCTTCCGTTTGAGAATGCCCCACAGATGCTCAATAGGGTTTAGGTCTGGAGACATGCTTAGCTAGTCTATCACCTTTACCCTCATCTTCTTTAGCAAGGCAGTGGTCGTCTTGGAGGTGTGTTTGGGGTTGTTGTCATGTTGGAATACTGTCCTGCAGCCCAGTCTCTGAAGGGAGGGGATCATGCTCTGCTTCAATTAGTCACAGTACATGTTGGCATTCATGGTTCCCTCAATGAACTCTAGCTCCCCAGTACGGGCAGCACGCATGCAAGCCTAGACCATGACACTCCCACCACCATGCTTGACTGTAGGCAAGACACACTTGTCTTTGTACTCTTCACCTGGTTGCCGCCACACATGCATGACACCATCTGAACCAAATAAGTTTATCTTGGTCTCATCGGACCACAGGACATGGTTCCAGTAATCCATTTCTTCGGCAAACTGTTTGTGGGCTTTATTGTGCATCATCTTTAGAAGAGGCTTCCTTCTGGGATGACAGCCTTGCAGACCAATTTGATGCAGTGTGTGGTGTATGGTCTGAGCACTGACAGGCTAACCCCCCACCCCTTCAACCTCTGCAGCAATGCTGGCAGCACTAGTACACCTATTTCCCAAAGACGACCTCTGGATATGAGCATGTGCACTCAACTTCTTTGGTCGACCATGGCGAGGCTTGTTCTAAGTGGAACCTGTCCTTTGAAACCGCTGTATGGTATTGCCCACCGTACTGCAGCTCAGTTTCAAGGACTGGGCAATCTTCTTATAACTTATGCCATTTTTATGTAGAGCAACAATTCTTTTTTTCAGATCCTCAGAGAGTTCTTTGCCATGAGGTGCCATGTTGAACTTCCAGTGACCAGTATGAGAGAGTGTGAGAGCGATAACACCCAATTTAACACACCTGCTCCCAATTCACACCTGAGACCTTGTAACACTAACAAGACACATGACACCGGGGAGGGAAATTGGCTAATTGGGCCCAATTTGGACATTTCCACTTAGGGGTATAGTCACCTTTGTTGTCAATGGTTTAGACATTAATGGCTGTGTATTGAATTATTTTGTACAGAATACAAAATACAGTTATACAGAGCCGCCATCAGGGGGTGAATTTTTTTTTTTTACATTTTGACAGCCACCAGAGGGCACTACAGCAGAGTGCTATTGAGCATGGGAAATATCATTACAAGGAGTAAAGCATTAGCATTAGGGGATGGCAATGTGCAGACATTTTTCCTCCTGTGAGTGTTTCTGTGGGTGTCTGTGCTTTTGTTGGTGTCTCTATGAGTGTGTATGTATTTCTTTTCTGTGGGTCTCTCTGTGAGGGTTTATGTGTCTGTCTTTGTGCATTTTCTGTGGATGTCTCTGTGAGGGTGTGTGTATGTATGTCTTTGTGTGTTTTCTGTGATTGCCTCTGTGTGTGTATGTCTTTGTGTGTTTTATGTGGGTGTCTGTGAGTGTGTATGTCTTTGTGTGTTTTCTGGGGCTGTCTCTGTGGGTGTTTCCTTGGGTATATGTGCAAGTTTGTATTTGAGTTTGTGTGTGTATGTGTCCATTGTCTGTTCCTTTTTAGGACATTTTGACATTACTACTAAGTTCTGTGTTTGTGTGTTACTACCTTCACAACATTTACAAGTTTGACTACACTTAAGAATAAAGTGCATATACGTTTTAATCACTTGGTCGAAAATTGCACATGTCAAATAGGAGGGGGGGGGGGCTGATCATTGTTTAAGTAAGGGGCCCAAAGATTTCTAGTGGCGGCCCTGCAGTTATGTTCCTAATGAGCAGTTACATGTAGGTTATCTGAGATTTTGCAATTATTTTGTTTATTTTGAAAGAAAGTGTATATATATATATATATATATATATATATATATAGTATAGCTAAGATGTGCACTCTCACTCAATTCGACAGCTGCCAGGGTGCTAGTGGGAACAATAGTTCACACTATTCTACTGATTGATGAAAGGCTCAGACAGATTTTAATATGAATCACATGAATGTTTTGTTTATTATATGACTATCTGGTTACCATAGCAACCACTTGGTGTTTTTTTTGTCCTAATTAGGGGGTGGGGTTGGCTTTGAATATTGCTATAATTTTGCTGCACGTTTTATATTCTGTGTCTGAGGAAGGGAATACTTTGTCCCCGAAACGTCACTTTTCACAGTAAAAATGTTACTGGTTTTGAAAGACCAGTGGGTGCAAGTTTCTTGTTTATGCTTCATATATATATATATATATATATATATATATATATATATATATATATATATATATATATATATATATATACACATATATATATATATATATATATATATATATATATACATACTGTATATATATATACATATACATATCCAACTTTAGACATGTATATGTATGTATCTCTGGGTTAAAGCCCTTTGCCTGCCTTTTTTTTCTGACACCTGAGACCTCAAATCTTTGAGCCTTTTTTTAATTTTTTTTTATTAGATGGTGTTATTATGAGTGTAACTTTACGTTGTAATGTATTTTGATGTGTTTTGTGCAACTTTTATGTTTTGCAAAATAGTTAATCAGAGCTCTAAAGTTGCAGTAATCATTCTAGTGTAAATCGCGATTGCGCTCAAGTGATTACGTTTACTTTCAACTTTGAATAGCAGTGGTAAGCTCGATCAGCGCAAACCCCCGCATCGCTTGGGGCAAACGTTTGCACTCCACTTGTAATCTGGCCCTTAGTATTTGTATAATGTATAATGAAAATCTTGACAGTAAAAAGTTGAAAGTAGAAGGTTTCCAGCCGAGTGAAAGCCTCAGGAACTCTAACATCTGAAAGTTGGATATCACAATCATCCTAACTTCCTTTCCTCATAGAATTCTATGGTGCTCACTGTTCTGGCTTTTGCCCACGTGTAAACTCGAAGGTGCACTAGGTTAAGTGCGCTAAACCTGAAGGTGCACAAGGTTAAGTGCGCTAAACCTGAAGGTGCACAAGGTTAAGTGCGCTAAACCTGAAGGTGCACAAGGTTAAGTGCGCTAAACCTGAAGGTGCAGAAGGTTAAGTGCGCTAAAGCCGAAGGTGCATTAAGAACAAATTTAAATACCTTTGTTCTTAGAAGAAAATGTTTTTTTTTTTTATTTTTAAATATCTATCTACCATCTATATCTATATCTATCTATATCTATCTATCTATCTATCTATATATATATATATATATATATATATATATATATATTATTTTTTTGACTGATATAAACTAATGTATACTAAACTAGAGGCAAAACTTTTCAGTTTCATTAGTATTTGCTGCAAATTGAGAATTTATATTAGTGCCAGGTGCTCCCCTGTAATCCTCACATTAATCTGAGAGATTCTGTATCCCGGAAAAACCTCATTACTTTCTATAGGAAGGCAGCTCTACTCCAGTAGCTAGGCTCAAATAGAAACACCATGCATTGTAAAGAGTATTTGCTTACAATTTGCATTGATATCTTTCATTCCATCCACCTACATGTTAAAATGTACAGAATATGTATCTCATAATTTATGTGAATCGAAGTGAACTGCAATGACCCAAATGGGAAATTGTTACACACAATGGGGTCTATTTATCAAGCTCTGAACGGAGCTTGATGCCCCGTGTTTCTAAAGACCGCCGCTCCATAACCTTTTCATCTGCTGTGAGGCAGAGGACAGACATCGCCGGAAATCAACCCGTTCCAATACGATCGGGTTGATTGACCCCCCCTGCTGGCGTCCGTGAATATGCAAGAACTGCTGGTGCAATGATAAATGCCGAGAGCTTATGCTGTCGGCATTTATCAAAGTGCGGTGGACATGGTTTGCTATAGCGGATCATGTCCGTCCGCACAATGATAAATGGACCCCAATAAATCAAGCAAAAGCTTCTGGTACAATGCTGAATATGGAGAGCGTATTGCTCTCCGCATTCAGCAATGTCTGTCAGACCTGATTTGCACTGTCGGATCAGGTCTGACAGACATTTGATAATTAGGCCTCTTTGTGTGATTTCTCTCCATGGTGGTGATTTTTTGATAATCAAGCCCTTAGCCATTCAATGTGGTACCTGCTAGGGAAAATGATGTATCTATATTACATTACACATAAACTATTTACACTACCTCTGCCCCCTTCTGCAGCAAATTCTCTCTTCATAACATTTTGTGAATTTCATTTACAGGAAGCGTTTTACTGCATATTTTATTTAGTTCTCTCCTAGGAAGCAAATACAATGAGAAAAACAATTACAAGTAAAATCTAAAAAGCTGTCATTGTGTCAATCAATTCACTTACATGTCTGCTGTTTTAAGTTCAAATCCCAGGAGTGAAGCTTATAATTCCCAGTCACCGATCTCTTAGCTCTATGTTCATAAAATATGTGTCTTATTTTCTTCTTGTAATTACTTAAAGGGATAGTTCACCCAGAAATGTTCTCCCATTTAAATTGTTCACAATGATCTATTTTACCTGCTGGAGTGTATTAGATTGTTTACAAATAGCTCCTCTACCCCTATTTTGTCATTTGAAATAGCTGATTTAGCTTGTGGTTTCCCAACCTATACTGAAAGTTTTGATATTGGAGTCTCAGCTATTGAATAGCCTAAGTAAACACAGTGAGTAGAAGAAATTAAACTCCCAGTTGGGTGCAGGATAGTTAAGTAATAAAATGATAATTTAGTATTGAGCTTTGGTTTTCTAGACAAATATAAGATAAGGAAGCAAGTGTGTGTACACAAAGTGATAACATAATGAGATCTGATATTACCTGAAACTCAACCCAACGTAATTGGCTGTGGTTTAAAAGCACAAAACCAGCTACTTCATATACACAAATAAACCTGAAAATGCAATTTCTCATACATTTTATACTCTGCAGCTGGTATAACAAGTTATTGAAAATACATTAATATAAAAACAATGTTACAGTGTACTGTCCCTTTAAAAAAGAATCAACAAACATGCAAAATAATCTTCCAGGAGAGGCGATAGTGACAAAGTGAATTGAAGAATTCTTTGCATATGCGCAAAGCGTGCAGACTGACATAAATAAACCAAACAACGATGTAACACATCTAAGGATTACATTTAACATAATATAGATTAAAACAAACCTCTGCAAGAAAGTGCTATTGATTTAATTTACAATACAATAAAGAGAATGGGCTCCATTTATGAAGCAGCCCATCATTTTAGGCTACTTAACCTGTCTGCCACCATTTAGGTGGCGGATTGAAATCCTGCCAATCCGATCAAGATGATTGATCACTGGTGGTCAATTGGCCGCCAGTGATCAAGGGGTGGCATTGTACAAACATTTTGCCAGAAATGCTTGTACACTGATAAATGTGAACATCATGGCCCCTATTTATCAAGGTCTGGCGGACCTGATCCGACACTGCAGATCAGGTCCGCCATACCTCGCTGAATACGGCGAGCAATACACTCGCCGTATTCAGCATTTCACCAGCAGCTCACAACGCCGCCCCCTGCAGACTTGTGGCCAATCGGCCGCCAGCAGGGGGTGTCAATCAACCCGATCGTACTCGATCGGGTTGATTACCGGTGATGTGTGTCCGTCTGCTCAGAGCAGGCGGACAGGTTATGGAGCAGCGGTCTTTGTGACCGCTGCTTCATAACTGGTGTTTCTGGCGAGCCCCTTATGCTGTCAGCATTTACCGATGTTGAGCGGACATGATTCGCTATAGCGAATCATGTCAGCTCAACATATTGTAAATAAAACCCTGATGTGTGAATAAACAACCAATAGATCAGCAATGACTTTTACTCTAGATGGATATCTTCTGAGTAAAACAATTTAGAGTAGGAGATATCTTGTTTTTGTAAGAATTACCGAACAATTGAAGTCACCGTTGAAACTTGTGGATAAAAACAAATGATTAGCCAAATGGGTCTCAGAAAGAAGCCAGGACTCTGTTTGTCCAACATCCTAAACCTACAACTTTACCTTATCAAAATGGGATTAAGTCAAATTCCCTGAGACAACAGTAATCACTCCATGTTTAAAATCTTGTTGACATCAGATTTGGCACAAAGAACTACTCATGTGGTGCACACCTGCATGTGAGCGTGCAACTACAAGGTAAGACTGATCCTTTGAGCTTGATTGGCTATACTTTTAGGCAGTAGGTTGTGCAAGAGCAGATAGAGTAGCTGAACAGGTGATTGCTGATTCCCTCACCACAAACATAGGCAGACCCTTGTCCACCTGCAGTATAGCAGACCCATGTCCACCTGCAGTATAGCAGACCCATGTCTATCTGCATTATAGCAGACCCTTGTCCACCTGCAGTATAGCAGACCCATGTCTATCTGCATTATAGCAGACCCTTGTCCACCTGCAGTATAGCAGACCCTTTTCAATCTGCAGTATAGCAGACCCATGTCTATCTGCATTATTGCAGACCCTTGACCACCTGCAGTATAGCAGACCCTTGTCCACCTGCAGTATAGCAGACCCTTTTCAATCTGCAGTATAGCAGACCCATGTCTATCTGCATTATAGCAGACCCTTGACCACCTGCAGTATAGCAGACCCATGTGCACCTGGTGTATAGTTGACCCATGTTCATCTGCAGTATAGCAGACCCTTGTCCACCTGCAGTATAGCAGGCCCTTGTCCACCTGCAGAATAGCAGACCCTTGTCCACCTGCAGTATAGCAGACCCTTGTCCACCTGCAGTATAGCAGGCCCTTGTCCACCTGCAGTATAGCAGACCCTTGTCCACCTGCAGTATAGCAGACTCTTGTCCACCTTCAGTATAGCAGACCCTTGTCCACCTGCAGTATAGCAGGCCCTTGTCCACCTGCAGAATAGCAGACCCTTGTCCACCTGCAGTATAGCAGACCCTTGTCCACCTGCAGTATAGCAGGCCCTTGTCCACCTGCAGTATAGCAGACCCTTGTCCACCTTCAGTATAGCAGACTCTTGTCCACCTTCAGTATAGCAGACCCTTGTCCGCCTGCAGTATAGCAGACCCTTGTCCACCTGCAGTATAGCAGACCCTTGTCCACCTGCAGTATAGCAGACCCATGTCTATCTGCATTATAGCAGACCCTTGTCCACCTGCAGTATAGCAGACCCTTTTCAATCTGCAGTATAGCAGACCCATGTCTATCTGCATTATAGCAGACCCTTGACCACCTGCAGTATAGCAGACCCATGTGCACCTGGTGTATAGTTGACCCATGTTCATCTGCAGTATAGCAGACCCTTGTCCATCTGCAGTATAGCAGACCCTTGTCCACCTGCAGTATATCAGACCCTTGTCCACCTGCAGTATAGCAGACCCTTGTCCACCTGCAGTATAGCAGACTCTTGTCCACCTACAGTTTAGCAGACCCTTGTCCACCTGCAGTATAGCAGACTCTTGTCCACCTGCAGTATAGCAGACTCTTGTCTACCTACAGTATAGCAGACCATTGTCTACCTACAGTATAGCAGACCCTTGTCCACCTGCATTATAGCAGTCCCTTGTCCACCTGCAGTATAGCAGACCCTTGTCCACCTGCAGTATAGCAGACACTTGTCTACCTGCAGTATAGCAGACCCTTGTTCACCTGCAGTATAGAAGGCCCTTGTCCACCTGCAGAATAGCAGACCCTTGTCCACCTGCAGTATAGCAGACCCTTGTCGACTTGCAGTATATCAGACCCATGCCCACCTACAGAATAGCAGACCCTTGTCGACTTGCAGTATATCAGACCCATGTCCACCTGCAGTATATCAGACCCATGTCCACCTGCAGTATAGCAGACCCTTGTCAACTTGCAGTATATCAGACCCTTGTCCTCCTGCAGTATAGCAGACCCTTGTCCACCTGCAGTATAGCAGACCCTTGTCCACCTGCAGTATAGCAGACCCTTGTCCACCTGCAGTATATCAGACCCTTGTCCACCTGCAGTATAGCAGACCCTTGTCGACTTGCAGTATATCAGACCCTTGTCCTCCTGCAGTATAGCAGACCCATGTCGACCTGCAGTATATCAGACCCATGTCCACCTGCAGTATAGCAGACCCTTGTCGACTTGCAGTATATCAGACCCATGTCCACCTGCAGTATAGCAGACCCTTGTCAACTTTCAGTATATCAAACCCTTGTCCTCCTGCAGTATATCAGACCCATGTCCTCCTGCAGTATAGCAGACCCTTGTCGACTTGCAGTATATCAGACCCTTGTCCTCCTGCAGTATATCAGACCCATGTCCTCCTGCAGTATAGCAGACCCTTGTCGACTTGAAGTATATCAGACCCTTGTCCTCCTGCAGTATAGCAGACCCTTGTCAACTTGCAGTATATCAGACCCTTGTCCTCCTGCAGTATAGCAGACCCTTGTCGAGTTGCAGTATATCAGACCCTTGTCCTCCTGCAGTATAGCAGACCCTTGTCCACCTGCAATATAGCAGACCCTTGTCGACTTGCAGTATATCAGACCCTTGTCCTCCTTCAGTATATCAGACCCATGTCCTCCTGCAGTATAGCAGACCCTTGTCGACTTGCAGTATATCAGACCCTTGTCCTCCTGCAGTATATCAGACCCATGTCCTCCTGCAGTATAGCAGACCCTTGTCGACTTGCAGTATATCAGACCCTTGTCCACCTGCAATAAAGTAAATTTAGAACAAAGTTTCCAATGGTTTAAACCTTTGCACTCTGGCAAAATGATCTAATATGTCTGATCAGTACTGCCAGGTCTCTCAAATACATTTAGAAGGGAATTTTTTTGAGAGAGTTGTTTCTCTATACAGAGATCTGGATGTGGAGGAGAGACACCTTCATTGCAAAATAATGCTAAAAAACAAAAAACAATGATTTGGCGAGATTTCTCTCCATGAAAGTTTTTGATCATCAGGCCCAAAGTCTTTTGAAGTCAAATTTGCACATAACACAATAAGGTCAATTTATTAAATGTTGAGCAGACATGATTCGCTGTAGCATCACCCGACATCACTTAATGCCGACAGTATACGCTGTCGGCATTTAACATTGCATAATGCCCCTGCACATTCGCGGCCAATCGGCCGCTAGCAGTGGGTGTCAATCATCCCAATCGTATCTTACAACCGCTGGTTCTTAACTTATGTTTTGGTGAGCCGGAAACATTGGGCAGGGAAAGCAGTGTCCGCTGCTTATTAAATCTCCCCCAATGCATACATGTTGTATCCAGTACAACTGCAGCTTTGTTTTATTATGGTTTCATTATATTAGATAGATATATATATCAATCTATATATCTATCTATATATATATAAATATTCTCTCTCTATGTATGTATGTGTGTATATATATATATATATAAATATTCTCTCTCTATGTATGTATGTGTGTATATATATATAAATATTCTCTCTCTCTGTATGTATGTGTGTATATATATATATATATATATATATATATATATATAAATATTCTCTATGTATGTATGTGTGTGTATATATATATATATATATATATATAAATATTCTCTATGTATGTATGTGTGTATATATATATATATATATATATATATATTCTCTATGTATGTATGTATGTGTGTATATATATATATATATATATATATATAAATATTCTCTATGCATGTATGTGTGTATATATATATATATGCTTATATATATATATATATATATATATATATATATATATATATATATATATATACATACGTATATATGGACTATATATACAAACACACACATAAACAAAATGTAACTATTTCACTTAAAACTTCTAGATTCAGAGAACTTTGATTCAAGGAAAGACACCTTGAGCAAACTGGGATAATTTCAAGTTAAGGCCAAACTCCCCAACTCAGAATTCTGTCTAGGGCCATGCCATTAAAGGGACAGTCAACACCAGAATTTTTGTTGTTTTAAAAGAAAGATAATCCCTTAATTACCCATTACCCAGTTTTGCATAACCAACACAGTTATAATAATACACTTTTTACCTCTGTAATTACCTTGTATCTAAGCCTCTGCAGACAGTCCCCTTATTACAGTTCTTTTGGCAGACTTGCATTTTAGCCAATCAGTGCTCACTCCTCAGTAAATTTACGTGCATGAGCTCAATGTTATTTATATGAAACACATGAACTAACGCCCTCTAGTGGTGAAAAACTTTTAAAATGCATTTTGATTAGAGGAGGCCTTCAAGGTCTAAGAAATTAGTATATGAACCTTCTAGGTTTAGCTTTCAACTAAGAATACCAAGAGAACAAAGCAAAATTGGCGATAAAAGTAAATTGAAAAGTTGTTTAAAATGACATGCCCTATTTGAATCATGAAAGTTTATTTTGGACTTGACTGTCCCTTTAATTAAAATAATAGATTTAATATGACTGGGGGAACGCTCATCAAAAATATGTTGCTAATACAACTGCACACAATAAAGCAATAAAACTAAACA
This sequence comes from Bombina bombina, assembly GCF_027579735.1. NCBI lineage: Eukaryota > Metazoa > Chordata > Amphibia > Anura > Bombinatoridae > Bombina > Bombina bombina. Next base: position 14,305,483 of record NC_069506.1, read on the forward strand.
TTGTACATCATCTCTCTAAGTTCTGGCTAAAATATTACATTAGCAATATTGTATTGTTTTCCACTTGTGCTTTCTTTTAATCTGTTTTTGTTGCTTTATGTTACAAACAAAACTGCTGGAAATTAATGGAGTGTAGGATCTTTGATCTTTATAGTTTACTTATTTTAGTTAAATCCCATAATATTGGCTGCACTTTGTTCTCCTGTTTTCTTTGTTATCATGCAGGGATGATTGAAGCACTAAACTTTTCATTCTGCTAGTACTTAAAGGGACAGTCAACACTCAAAATAAACTTGCTGGATTAAATTACTTACAAGACGATTATTGCAAACATCCTTATTCGCATCCTCTATTCCAGACTGAATCGCTTTTGTAAAAAAAAATCCAACTGCCGTTCTGTCCGTTTTTTATTTTCCTTGCAGTATTTAGTCTTGCCTGTTGTGCTGGCAGACGTACGTCGCTGAATAGGGAACCTTTACACAGTTCCGTGTGTAAAGAGGCTTCTACTGATTAAACGTACAAATTACGCATGCGCAATTGGACATGAACGTTCATGAATCGTCGTTGCCGACACTCATGTGATTTGCAGTTAGAATCAGCTTGAGAGTGAAGTAGACATAGGAGGAGTTTGGAGTCTATTTAGTCTTAGAACGGCAGTTGGATTTTTTTTTTACAAAAGCGATTCAGTCTGGAATAGAGGATGCAATTAAGGATGTTTGCAATAATCGTGCTGTAAGTAATTTATTCCAGCAAGTTTATTTTGAGTGTTGACTTCTCCCTTTAAATAACTTCATTGTGATTCAGACTGGCTGGTCAGATCTTCATTCTGTAAAGATAGTTTATCTCACCTGCTTCAAAGAGAAAATAATAAGGTAAAACCAGACAGACAAGAAATATTCATCTGTCAACTTCATAGAATAACTTAAATGGGACAGTAAACACTGACGCCTAGATTACGAGTCTTGCGTGCTTTAAAAAGCAGCGTTGAGAGGTCCCAACTCTGCTTTTTAACGCCCGCTGGTATTACGAGTCTGTCAGGTACAGGTGTACCGCTCACTTTTCTTCTGTGACTCGAGCTTACCGCAAATCCCCTTACGTCAATTGCGTATCCTATCCTTTTAAATGGGATTTGCCTAATGCTGATATTACGAGTCTTGGAAGAAGTGGGCGTTAGACCCTCTCCTGTCAAGTCAAAAGTCAGTAGTTAAGAGTTTATGGGCTAATGCCGGAACATAAAACTCTTAACTAAAGTGATAAAAAGTACACTAACACCCATAAACTTACCTATTAACCCCTAAACCGAGCCCCCCCCCCACATCGGAAACACTTTAATAAATATATTAACCCCTAATCTGCCGATCGGACATCGCCGCCACTTTAATAAATATATTATAACCCCTAAACCGCCGCACTCCCGCCTCGCAAACACTAATTAAATTTTATTAACCCCTAATCTGCCATCCCTAACATCGCCGACACCTACTTACATTTATTAACCCCTAATCTCCCACCCCCAACTTCACCACTACTATATTAAAGGTATTAACCCCTAAACCTAAGTCTAAACCTAACCCTAACCCCCCCTAACTTAAATATAATTTTAAATAATCAAAATAAAATGACTACAATTAAATAAATTAATCCTATTTAAAACTAAACACCGATAAAATAAACCCTAAGCTAGCTACAATATAACAATATAATAATTACATTGTAGCTATAGCTTAGGGTTTGTATTTATTTTAACTAGGTAGAATAGTTATTAAATAGTTATTAACTATTTAATAACTTCCTAGTTAAAAATAAAGACAAATATACCTGTAAAATAAATCCTAACCTAAGTTACAATTACACCTAACACAACACTATAATGAAACTAATTACCTAAACTACCTACACTATTAATTACAATTAAATTAAATAAACTAAATTATGAAAAACAACAAACACTAAATTACAGAGAAAAAAAAAGAATTACAAGAATTTTAAACTAATTGCACCTATTCTAATCCCCCTAATAAATTAAAAAAGCCCCCCAAAATAATAAAATTCCCTACCCTACACTAAATTACAAATAGCCCTTAAAAGGGCCTTTTGCGGTGCATTGCCCCAATGTAATCATCTCTTTCACCTGTAAAAAAAATACAATACCCCCCAACATTAAAACCAACCACCCACACACCCAATCCTACTCTAAAACCCACCCAACCCCCCCCCCTTAAAAAAACCTAACACTACCACCCTGAAGATCTCCCTACCTTGAGCCGTCTTCACCCAGCCGGGCACAATTGGACTTCCAGAGGGGCAGAAGTCTTCATCCGATCCAGGCAGAAGAGGTCCTCCAAGCGGCAGAAGTCTTCATCCAGGCGGCATCTTCTATCTTCATTCATCCGGAGCGGATCCATCTTCAATCCAGCTGATGCGGAGCAATCCTCTTCCATCAACATCCTAACGAAGAATGAAGGTTCCTTTAAATTACGTCATCCAAGATGGCATCCCTTGAATTCCAATTGGCTGATAGGATTCTATCAGCCAATTGGAATTAAGGTAGGAAAAATTCTATTGGATTGAGCTTGCATTCTATTGGCTGACTGGAACAGCCAATAGAATGCGAGCTCAATAATATTGGCTGATCCAATCAGCCAATAGGATTGAACGTCAATCCTATTGGCTGATTGAATCAGCCAATAGGAATTTTCCTACCTTAATTCCTATTGGCCAATCTGAATTCAAGGGACGCCATCTCGGATGACGTAATTTAAAGGAACCTTTATTCTTCATTAGGACGTCGATGGAAGAGGATGGCTCCACGTCAGCTGGATTGAAGATGGATCCGCTCCACTCCGGATGGATGAAGATAGAAGATGCCGCCTGGATGAAGACTTCTGTCGCTTGGAAGACCTCTTCTGCCCGGATCAGATGAAGACTTCTGCCCCTCTGGAAGTCCACTTGTGCCCGGCTGCATGAAAACGGCTCAAGGTAGGGAGATCTTCAGGGGGGTAGTGTTAAGTTTTTTAAGGGGGGATTGGGTGGGTATTAGAGTAGGGTTGGGTGTGTGGGTGGTGGGTTTAAATGTTGGGGGGATTGTATTTTTTTTACAGGTGAAAGAGCTGATTACTTTGGGGCAATGCCCCACAAAAGGCCCATTTAAGGGCTATTTGTAATTTAGTGTAGGGTAGGGAATTTTATTTTTTTTTTTATTTTTTTTTTTATTTATTAGGGGGATTAGAGTAGGTGTAATTAGTTTAAAATTCGTGTAATTCTTTTTTTTCTGTAATTTAGTTTTTGTTGTTTTTCATAATTTAGTTTATTTAATTTAATTGTAATTAATTGTAGGTAGTTTAGATAATTCATTTAATTATAGTGTAGTGTTAGGTGTAATTGTAACTTAGGTTAGGGTTTATTTTACAGGTAAATTTGTCTTTATTTTAACTAGGTAGTTTATTAAATAGTTAATAACTGTTTAATAACTATTGTACCTAGTTAAAATAAATATAAAGTTGCCTGTAAAATATATATAAACCCTATAACTATTAGTTATATTGTAGCTAGCTTAGGGTTTATTTTATCGGTAAGTATTTAGTTTTAAATAGGAAAAATGTATTTAATGATGGTAAATGTATTTTGTTTAATTTAAATTATATTTAAGTTAGAGGGGGGGTTAGGGTTAGACTTAGGTTTATAGGTTAATAAATTTATAATAGTGGCGGCGACGTTGGCGGCGGCAGATTAGGGGTCAATAAATATTAATATAGTTGCGGCGACATTGGGGGGGCAGATTAGGGGTTAATAACTATAATGTAGGTGTCGGCGATGTTGGGGCAGTAGATTAGGGGTTCATAGGGATAATGTAGGTGGCGGCAGTGTCCGGAGGGGCAGATTAGGGGTTAATAATATAATGCAGGTGGCAGCGATAGCGGGGGCGGCAGATTAGGGGTAAATAAGTGTAAGATTAGGGGTGTTTAGACTCGGGGTTCATGTTAGGGTGTTAGGTGTAGACATAAAATTCCTTTCCCCATAGGAAACAATGGGGATGCGTTAAAAGCTGGGGGCTGCTTTTTTGCAGGTGTTTGGTTTTTTTTATCCAGCTCAGCCCCATTATTTCCTATGGGGAAATCGTGCACAAGCACGTTTAGCCAACTTACTGCTGACTTAAGCAATGCTGGTATTGAGGTGAGATGTGGAGCTAAATTCTGCTCTACGCTCAACATTTTGCGGCTAACGCCAGGTTTAAAAAAACCTGTAATACCAGCGTTGTCTTAAGTGAGCGGTGGGAAAAAAAGGCTCGTTAGCCCCGCAAGCCTTACAGACAAAAACTCGTAATCTAGCCGTAAGTAAATGCTAAGTAGAATTATGCACTCAAAGACAAGCGTAGTCTGAGAGTTACATGTAGATGTATTTTTTTAAAGTTTCATTAGTTGTTTAAATAGTGACAAATTAAGTGTAAAGTTTTAGGGGTAGATTTATCAAATGGCGGGCAAACATGATTCGTTGCAGCGTACGCTGTCGGCATTTAACATTGCACAAGCATTTCTTGTAAATTGCTTGTGCAATGCTGCCCCCTGCAAATTGGCTACAAGCAGGGGGTGTCAATCATCTCAATAAGATCAGGGTGATTGCAGTTTAGGTGGCAGACAAATAAAGGAGCAGCGGTCTTACAACCCCTGCTTCTTAACTTAATTTCCGGCAAGCTGGAAACTTCGGGCGTAGAAAGCAACATCCGCTGCTTAGTAAATCTAGCCCCTTATGTCTATAAAACAATGGGAGCTGCCATGTTGTAACTTAAGGATATGATGAAATTTAAGGGGGCGCTTGTATAACAGAATATAAGTGTTAATAGTTAACAATATACTATATGCAAAAAATAATGATTTACCATACACACAAATTTCTAGAAATAAAAGAGTCCCAAAGTAAATTGGATGTACTTCTTTAGTGTAGAGAATTATTCATCAAAGTGGATTATCATGTGTTGGCTGCCTCCTCCTCACAGACTGATCCGGATAAACTGCAGAGTATAAAATAGAACAGAGGGGCGCCTCATGTGCAGAATCATCAAACATATGAATGAACTTTGTACAATATGAGCCAAATGGGCACTCACATATTACTAAAGCCCTCTGGGGTGCTAGTAGGTGCAGGCTTTAGATTTATAGGGTGTAACAGCTCACCCGCCGCTGGAGATCCCTGTGTGCTGCAATGTGTATATGAAACAGTGGCTATGCCTGATGAAATGGCCGTATAGTGCAGAGAAATGCGTTTCATTCATAGTGGGATATTTGCATACCCCTAATCCACTACTTGTACTTGTTTTTAAACCCCTTTTTTTTAATAAATATCGTTTTTAAAAATCCAAATTGAGTGGAAACACCTTAACTGCTTGTGTTCACTGACTGCCTACTGGAATCAAATTACTAGTCTTTTCCTGCACCTGGATTATGATCTTTGGGAGAACCTTAATTGGGTGAGCTGATGCACCCTGAAAAAAAAATGATCAGCCTAAATCTACCAGCACATAGGTGTGCTTGGTCAGCATGTGAGTACCCATTTGACATTGATAATTTATATATGGTTATACTCTAGTTGATCTGCACATGTTGTGATTTTTCTCTGTTTCATATACACATTGCAGCACACAAGGATCTCCAGCGGTGGGTGAGCTGTTACACCCTATAAATCTACAGCCTGCACCTACTAGCACCCCAGGGTGCTTTAGTAATATGTGAGTACCCATTTGGCTCATATTGTACAAAGTTCATACATACGTTTGATGATTCTGCACATGAGGAGCCCCTCTGTTCTTTTTTTATACTCTGCATGTTGTAACTTAATTTACCTTCTCTGCTGTGGACAATTAGGGACAGTTATAAATAAGTCACTATAGTGTGCAGCCAATGGCTGTGTGCAATATAACTGTGTTCTGTACCTCCATTTCTAGCAGGAACTGAAAAGCTCACATTTTAAGAATGGAATCACAGGAGAAGGGGACAAATTAAATAATGAAAGTATATTTTAGAATTTATAATATATATATGTATATATATATATATATATATATATATATATATATATATGTGTGTGATTTATCATTGTATACTACCATCTCAAAGTGTTTAATGTCCCTTTAAGTGTTAAAATACTTGATCATAAACTAAACAATATTAAGTCTAATTTAATATTGTTAGACATAGACATACTTAGAACTTAAAAAGTTAAAGGGACATAAAACTCCAACATGTTCTTTTCATGATTCAGATAGAGCATACACTTTTAAACATCTTTCTAGTTTAATTATTGCTATTGGCTGATTTGAACAGTCAGTATGATTTGAGTAGCTCAAATTCTATTGGATGATTTGAATTGGAATAATCAAATCAGCCAATAGGAATTCAAGGGACACCATCTTTAATCGCATACCTTGAATTCACTATTCAGTGTACAGGGGAGATCGTATGAAGAGGATCCTCCACGCTCAATGGCTCCGCGGTCACCGGTCTTCAGTTCCAGGGTTGCTGGTCTTCAGCTCCATGGTCTTCAGTCTTCAGCTCCGCTCCACGCAGGATGTTCCTGAGAAGAGGTCGCGCTTGGAAGAAGGCTTCACCTCCTGAAACAGGACCTTCTCCACCGGACTTTAGGAATGGTAAGTAGCAACCTGGGGGTTAGACTAAGGTTTTTTTAAGGTTTTTTGGGGGGTTTTGTTTTATTTAGATTAGGGATGGGCAGTAAAAGAGCTAAATGCCCTTTTAAGGGCAATGCCCAAACAAATGCCCTTTTCAGGGCAATTGGGTAGTTTAGTTTTTTAGTGTTAGGTTCTTTTATTTTGGGGGGTGTTAACTGTTAGGTGTGACTTTGTGGGGTTTTTTTTAAAGAGCTGATTATCTTGGGGCAATGCCCTTCAAAAAGCCATTTTAAGGGCTACTGGTAGTTTATTATTAGAGTAGGGGATGTTTTTATTTTGGGGGGCTTTTTTATTTTCTTAGGCCTAGATTTAGAGTTCGGCGGTAAAAGGGCTGTTAACGCTCTGCGGGTTTTTTTCTGGCCGCACCATAAATTTAACTCTGGTATCGAGAGTTCAAACAAATGCTGCGTTAGGCTCCAAAAAAGGAGCGTAGAGCATTTTTACCGCAAATGCAACTCTCGATACCAGAGCTGCTTACGGACGCGGCCGGCATCAAAAACGTGCTCGTGCACGATTCTCCCATAGGAAACAATGGGGCTGTTTGAGCTGAAAAAAAACCTAACACCTGCAAAAAAGCAGCGTTCAGCTCCTAACGCAGCCCCATTGTTTCCTATGGGGAAACACTTCCTACGTCTGCACCTAACACTCTAACATGTACCCCGAGTCTAAACACCCCTAGCCTTACACTTATTAACCCCTAATCTGCCGCCCACGCTATCGCTGACCCCTGCATTACACTTTTAACCCCTAATCTGCCGCTCCGTAAAACGCCGCCACCTACGTTATCCCTATGTACCCCTAATCTGCTGCCCTAACATCGCCGACCCCTATGTTATATTTATTAACCCCTAATCTGCCCCCCACAACATCGCCGACACCTACCTACACTTATTAACCCCTAATCTGCCGAGCGGACCTGAGCGCTACTATAATAAAGTTATTAACCCCTAATCCGCCTCACTAACCCTATCATAAATAGTATTAACCCCTAATCTGCCCTCCCTAACATCGCCGACACCTAACTTCAATTATTAACCCCTAAACTTCCGATCGGAGCTCACCGCTATTCTAATAAATGGATTAACCCCTAAAGCTAAGTCTAACCCTAACACTAACACCCCCCTAAGTTAAATATAATTTTTATCTAACGAAATAAATTAACTCTTATTAAATAACTTATTCCTATTTAAAGCTAAATACTTACCTGTAAAATAAATCCTAATATAGCTACAATATAAATTATAATTATATTATAGCTATTTTAGGATTAACATTTATTTTACAGGCAACTTTGTAATTATTTTAACCAGGTACAATAGCTATTAAATAGTTAAGAACTATTTAATAGTTACCTAGTTAAAATAATAACAAATTTACCTGTAAAATAAATCCTAACCTAAGTTATAATTAAACCTAACACTACCCTATCAATAAAATAATTAAATAAACTACCTACAATTACCTACAATTAACCTAACACTACACTATCAATAAATAAATTAAACACAATTGCTACAAATAAATACAATTAAATAAACTAGCTAAAGTACAAAAAATAAAAAAGAACTAAGTTACAGAAAATAAAAAAATATTTACAAACATAAGAAAAATATTACAACAATTTTAAACTAATTACACCTACTCTAAGCCCCCTAATAAAATAACAAAGCCCCCCAAAATAAAAAATTCCCTACCCTATTCTAAATTAAAAAAGTTACAAGCTCTTTTACCTTACCAGCCCTGAACAGGGCCCTTTGCGGGGCATGCCCCAAGAATTTCAGCTCTTTTGCCTGTAAAAGAATAAATACAATACCCCCCCCCCCCCCCACATTACAACCCACCACCCACATACCCCTAATCTAACCCAAACCCCCCTTAAATAAACCTAACACTAAGCCCCTGAAGATCTTCCTACCTTGTCTTCACCATCCAGGTATCACCGATCCGTCCTGGCTCCAAGATCTTCATCCAACCCAAGCGGGGGTTGGCGATCCATAATCCGGTGCTCCAAAGTCTTCCTCCTATCCGGCAAGAAGAGGACATCCGGACCGGCAAACATCTTCTCCAAGCGGCATCTTCGATCTTCTTCCATCCGGTGCGGAGAGGGTCCATCTTGAAGCAGGCGACGCGGATCCATCCTCTTCTTCCGATGTCTCCCGACTAATGACGGTTCCTTTAAGGGACGTCATCCAAGATGGCGTCCCTCGAATTCCGATTGGCTGATAGGATTCTATCAGCCAATCGGAATTAAGGTAGGAATTTTCTGATTGGCTGATGGAATCAGCCAATCAGAATCAAGTTCAATTCGATTGGCCGATCCCATCAGCCAATCAGATTGAGCTCGCATTCTATTGGCTGATCGGAACAGCCAATAGAATGCGAGCTCAATCTGATTGGCTGATTGGATCAGCCAATCGGATTGAACTTGATTCTGATTGGCTGATTCCATCAGCCAATCAGAAAATTCCTACCTTAATTCCGATTGGCTGATAGAATCCTATCAGCCAATCGGAATTCGAGGGACGCCATCTTGGATGACGTCCCTTAAAGGAACCGTCATTAGTCGGGAGACATCGGAAGAAGAGGATGGATCCGCGTTGCCTGCTTCAAGATGGACCCTCTCCGCACCGGATGGAAGAAGATCGAAGATGCCGCTTGGAGAAGATGTTTGCCGGTCCGGATGTCCTCTTCTTGCCGGATAGGAGGAAGACTTTGGAGCACCGGATTATGGATCGCCAACCCCCGCTTGGGTTGGATGAAGATCTTGGAGCCAGGACGGATCGGTGATACCTGGTATGGTGAAGACAAGGTAGGAAGATCTTCAGGGGCTTAGTGTTAGGTTTATTTAAGGGGGGTTTGGGTTAGATTAGGGGTATGTGGGTGGTGGGTTGTAATGTTGGGGGGGGGGGTATTGTATTTATTCTTTTACAGGCAAAAGAGCTGAAATTCTTGGGGCATGCCCCGCAAAGGGCCCTGTTCAGGGCTGGTAAGGTAAAAGAGCTTGTAACTTTTTTAATTTAGAATAGGGTAGGGAATTTTTTATTTTGGGGGGCTTTGTTATTTTATTAGGGGGCTTAGAGTAGGTGTAATTAGTTTAAAATTGTTGTAATATTTTTCTTATGTTTGTAAATATTTTTTTATTTTCTGTGACTTAGTTCTTTTTTATTTTTTGTACTTTAGCTAGTTTATTTAATTGTATTTATTTGTAGCAATTGTGTTTAATTAATTTATTGATAGTGTAGTGTTAGGTTAATTGTAGGTAATTGTAGGTAGTTTATTTAATTATTTTATTGATAGGGTAGTGTTAGGTTTAATTATAACTTAGGTTAGGATTTATTTTACAGGTAAATTTGTTATTATTTTAACTAGGTAACTATTAAATAGTTCTTAACTATTTAATAGCTATTGTACCTGGTTAAAATAATTACAAAGTTGCCTGTAAAATAAATATTAATCCTAAAATAGCTATAATATAATTATAATTTATATTGTAGCTATATTAGGATTTATTTTACAGGTAAGTATTTAGCTTTAAATAGGAATCATTTATTTAATAAGAGTTAATTTATTTCGTTAGATAAAAATTATATTTAATTTAGGGGGGTGTTAGTGTTAGGGTTAGACTTAGCTTTAGGGGTTAATACATTTATTAGAATAGCGGTGAGCTCCGGTCGGCAGATTAGGGGTTAATAATTGAAGTTAGGTGTCGGCGATGTTAGGGAGGGCAGATTAGGGGTTAATACTATTTATGATAGGGTTAGTGAGGCGGATTAGGGGTTAATAACTTTATTATAGTAGCGCTCAGGTCCGCTCGGCAGATTAGGGGTTAATAAGTGTAGGCAGGTGTCGGCGACGTTGAGGGGGGCAGATTAGGGGTTGATAAATATAATATAGGGGTCGGCGGTGTTAGGGGTAGCAGATTAGGGGTACATAGGGATAACGTAGGTGGCGGCGATTTGCGGTCGGAAGATTAGGGGTTAATTATTTTAAGTAGCTTGCGGCGACGTTGTGGGGGGCAAGTTAGGGGTTAAGAAATATAATAATGGGGTCGGCGGTGTTAGGGGCAGCAGATTAGGGGTACATAAGTATAACGTAGGTGGCGGTCGGCAGATTAGGGGTTAAAAATTTTAATCGAGTGGCGGCGATGTGGGGGGAGCTCGGTTTAGGGGTACATAGGTAGTTTATGGGTGTTAGTGTACTTTAGGGTACAGTAGTTAAGAGCTTTATAAACCGGCGTTAGCCAGAAAGCTCTTAACTCCTGCTATTTTCAGGCGGCTGGAATCTTGTCGTTAGAGCTCTAACGCTCACTGCAGAAACGACTCTAAATACCAGCGTTAGAAAGATCCCATTGAAAAGATAGGCTACGCAAATGGCGTAGGGGGATCTGCGGTATGGAAAAGTCGCGGCTGAAAAGTGAGCGTTAGACCCTTTAATCACTGTCTCCAAATACCAGCGGGCGCCCAAAACCAGCGTTAGGAGCCTCTAACGCTGGTTTTGACGGCTACCGCCGAACTCTAAATCTAGGCCATAGGGATTAGGTGTAATTTATTTAAAATTTTGTAATTTTATTTATTATTTTCTGTAATCTTAGATTTTTTTTGGGGGGGAAATGTTCTAAAAGTTTTGCAGCAGGCTCCGTTTGAGCCATTGTATTGATAGATATTAAGATTGCTATCTCTTCTGCTCGGAGAGTCTCAGAACTCTCGGCCTTGCAGTATGATTCGCCTTACCTTTTCTTTCATGCTGATAAGGCGGTTCTTCATACTAAGTTGGGTTTTCTTCCTAAATTTGTTTTGGATAGAAATATTAACCAGGAAATTGTTGTTCCTTCTCTATGTCCTAATGCTTCTTCTCATAAGGAACGTCTGTTGTACAACTGCTGTTGCTCTAAAATTCTACCTACATGCAACTAAGGATTTTCGCCAGTCCTTTGCCCTGCTTGTTTGTTTCTCTAAAAAGCGTAATGGTCAGAAGGCTTCTGCTACTTCTCTTTCTCTCTGGTTGAGAAGTATAATTTGTTTTGCTTATGAGACTGCTAGTCAGCAGCCTCCTGAGAGAATTATGGCTCACGAGAGCTGTCTCCTCTTCTTGGACTTTCAGCAATGAAGCATCTGTGGAACAGATTTGCAAGGCTGCAACTTGGTCCTCTTTGCATACTTTTTCCAAATTTTCCAAATTGAATACTTTTGCCTCGGCTGAGGCTTCTTTTAGGAGAAAGGTTCTTTAAGTGAGGGTTCCTTCTGTTTAGGTCTGCCTATCTTGCTCTCCCTCCCTAGTCATCTGTGTCCTCTAGCTTGGGTATTGGTTACCACTAGTAATTAAAGATGTTGTGGGCTCTCCATATCTTAGGAAAGAAAACAAAATGTATGCTTAAACCCGTTAGTTTAAGACAGTTATTTTTTGACTAAACCTCAGGCACCTCTACACCTTGTTATTCCTTTTTCTATTTCCCTTCAGTTGAATGACTGTGGATTATGGGTAGGGGAGTTACACTTAACAGCTTTGCTGTGGTGCTCTTTGCCTTCTCCTGCTGGCCAGGAGTGATATTTCCACTAGTAATTGATGACGTTGTGGACTCCCCATATTCGGAAAGAAAGAAATTTATCAGGTAAGCATAAATTTGTCTTCTTGCAAGAAACACAACTGAATAGTGCTGAGGCAGATAAATTAGGCTTTGGCTGGATTGGAGAGGTGATTTCTACCCCTGCAGTTGGGAAGAAGAGAGGGGTGTTTTTAGCAAAAAATTAGACTTCAAAATAATTTCCCAGTTTAAAGATAAGGAAGGGAGATTTTAATCTTAGAAATAGAAGTAAACGGCTCTGCTGATACGCCCTGTAATTTGTATGCCCCTAACGAATATTAACCAGTTTTTTTAGGAAAATCTATATTCTAAACACATTAATTATATAGATTCACAAGTGATACTAGGGGGAGACTTTAATAGTGTATTCAATTATTATCTAGATCGTTTCAAAACACTAAAAGCTGACAGATATAAAAAGGAAGCTAAGGTTTTAGTTAATTTTACCAAAACAATTATATTAAAAGACATATGGAGGCTGCATCACCCAGACAAACAATCATATACGTGTTAATCAAGGTCACACAGGAACTTATCAAGAATTGACATGTTCTTGGTGAGTGAATCACTTCTGTAAGCTGAAATCTCAACCAATATCTTGAACATATTGATCTCAGACCATGCAGTTATTTAATTAACTATACAACTTAGCCAGAACTGGAAGAAACAATCTAGGAAATTTTTCTTCCCATCATATTTACTCACTAATATCAGATTTAGATATTGGTTATGTCATAAATGGGGGGAGTTTAAAAATGTTAACAAAGACTATTGCATGAAAACTCAAATTTTCTGGGAGACGACGAAAGCCTTTCTATGAGAAGAAATTAAAGCCTATGTGGCATATATATCAAGCTCCGTATGGAGCTTGATGCCCCGTGTTTCTGGTGAGCCTGCAGGCTTGCCAGAAACACCAGTTATGAAGCAGCGGTCACAAAGACCGCTGCTCCATAACCTGTCCGCCTGCTCTGAGCAGGGGAACACACATCGCCGGAAATCAACCTGATCGAGTACGATCGGGTTGATTGACACCCCCTGCTGGCGGCCGATTGGCCACAAGTCTGCAGGGGGCGGCGTTGTGAGCTGCTGGTGAAATGCTGAATACGGTGAGTGTATTGCTCGCCGTATTCAGCGATGTCTGTCGGACCTGATCTGCACTGTCTGATCAGGTCCGACAGACATTGATAACTAGGGGCCTATATGTCTAAAAAAAAAAAAAAATTGAGAAAAGAGAGCTACAGCTAGCCAATCAATTAAAAAATAAATATACATGATATATAGAAAACCCAGATAGATCCAATTGGACAGAATACCAGAAAGCCAAATTAGAGAGAGAATCCTTTCTAAACCAACAAATAATACAAACAAATTCATTTACTGCTTAACAGATAGTCATTTTTTTTATCCAACCTTGTAAAAAGTAGGAAGAAAAATAATTATATAGGGATTATTAACCCCTTAGTGACCAGAGCACTTTTCCATTTGTTGAACGTTTGGGACCAGGGCTATTTTTAACATTTCTGTGGTGTTTGTGTTTAGCTGTAATTTTCCTCTTACTCATTTACTGTACCCACACATATTATATACAGTTTTTCTCGCCATTAAATGGACTTTCTAAAGATATCATCATTTTCATCATATCTTAGAATTTATTATTAAAAAATTATAAAATATGATGAAAAAAATGGAGAAAATACACTTTTTCTATCTTTGACCCCCAAAATCTGTTACACATCTACAACCACCAAAGAACACCCATGCTAAATAGTTTCTAAATTTTGTCCTGATTTTATAAATACCCAATGTTTACATGTTCTTTGGGTTTTTTTGCAAGTTATTGGGCAATAAGTACAAGTAGCACTTTTATTATTACTAGCTATTTCCAAACCATTTTTTTTTTAAATTAGCAATAGTCACATTGGAACACTGATATCTGTCAGGAATCCCTGAATAACCCTTCACATGTATATATATTTTTTTTTATCTAGGCCCATCTTGATATATTTCATGCCACCATTTCATCGCCAAATGTGAGCAAATAAAAATAAATGTTCACTTTTTCACAAACTTTTTCACAACCTTTCACATACATTACGAGTTTTGTCGGTAATGGTGTGCGGTGCTAACGAGCAGTTTATGCTCACCGCTCACCTACAGACAACGCTGGTATTATCTGCAGAAAAGTGAGCGGGGAACAAAATTTAGCTCCACATCTCACCTCAATACCAGCACTGCTTACGATATCGGTAAGCTGGCTAAACGTGCTCGTGCCCGATTTCCCCATAGGTATCAACGGGGAAGAGCCAGCTGAAAAAAAACTAACACTTGCAAAAAAGCAGCGTAAAACCCTAAAATGAACCCCGAGTCTAAACACCGTCTAATCTGCTGCCCCCAATGTCGCTGCAACCTACCTACACTTATTAACTCCTAATCTGCCGCCTCCAATGTCGCCGCCACTATATTAAAGTTATTGACCCCTAAATCTAAGTCTAACCCTAACCCTAACACCCCACTAACTTAAATAAAATTTAAATAAATCTAAATAAAATTACTACAATTAACTAAATTATTCCTGTTTAAAACTAAATACTTACCTATAAAATAAATCCTAAGCTAGCTTCAATATAACTAATAGTTACGTTGTAGCTATCTTAGGATTTATTTTTATTTTACAGGCAACTTTGTATTTATTTTAACTAGGTAGAATAGTTATTAAATAGTTATTAACTATTTAATTGTTACCTAGTTAAAATAAAGACAAATTTACCTGTAAAATTAAACCTAACCTAAGTTACAATTACATCTAACACTACACTACAATTAAATTAATTTCCTAAATTAACTACAATTAAATACAATTAAATACAATTATCTAAAGTACAAAAAAACAACAACACTAAATTACAGAAAATAATAAAATAATTACAAGTTTTTTAAACTAGTTACACCTAATCTAATCCCCCTAATAAAATAAAAAAGCCCCCCCAAAATAATAAAAATCCCTACCCTATACTAAATTACAAATAGCCCTTAAAAGGGCCTTTTGCGGGGCATTGCCCCAAAGTTATTAGCTCTTTTACCTATAAAAAGTGTACAATACCCCCCCAACATTAAAACTCACCACCCACACAGCCAACCCTACTCTAAAACCCACCCAATCCCCCCTTAATAAAACCTAACACTAACCCCTTGAAGATCACCCTAGCTTGAGAATTCTTCACCCAACCGGGCCGAAGTCCTCAATGAAGTGGTCCTCCAGTCTTCATCCAAGCCGGCCAGAAGAGGTCCTCCAGGCGGGCAGAAGTCTTCCAGGCGGCATCTTCTATCTTCATCTATCCGGCGCGGAACAGCTCCATCTTCAAGACATCCAACACGGAGCATCCTCTTCGTTCTTCATCCGATGACTGAATGAAGGTTCCTTTAAATGATGTCATCCAAGATGGTGTCCCTTCAATTCTGATTGGCAGATAGAATTCTATCAGCCAATCAGAATTAAGGTAGAAAAAATCCTATTGGCTGATGCAATCAGCCAATAGGATTGAACTTCAATCCTATTGGCTGATTGGAACAGCCAATAGGATTGAGGTCACATTCTATTGGCTGTTCCAATCAGCCAATAGGATTGAAGTTCAATCCTATTGGCTGATTGCATCAGCCAATATGATTTTTTTCTACCTTAACTCCGATTGGCTGATAGAATTCTATCAGCCAATCGGAATTGGAAGCACGCCATCTTGGATGACGTCTTTTAAAGGAACCTGCATTCAGTCGTCGGATTAAGAACGAAGAGCATGCTCCGCAACGGATGTCTTGAAGATGGAGCCGCTCCACGCCAGATGGATGAAGATAGAAGATGCTGACTGGATGAAGACTTCTGCCTGTCTGGAGGACCTCTTCTGGCCGGCATGGATGAAGACTTCTGCCCGTCTGGAGGACCACTTCGCCCGGCTTTGTTGAGGACTTCGGCCCGGTTGGGTGAAGACTTCTCAAGGTAGGGTGATCTTCAAGGGGTTAGTGTTAAGTTTTACTAAGGGGGGATTGGGTGGGTTTTAAAGTAGGGTTGGGTGTGTGAGTGATGGGTTTTAATGTTGGGGGGTATTGTACTTTTTTTTACAGGTAAAAGAGCTGATTACTTTGGGGCAATGCCCTGCAAAAAGCCCTTTTAAGAGCTATTTGTAATTTAGTAGGGCATTTTATTATTTTGGGGGGCTATTTATTTTATTAGGGGGATTAGATTAGGTGTAATTAGTTTAAAAAACTTGTAATTATTTATTATTTTCTGTAATTTAGTGTTTGTTTTTTTTAATTATAGTGTAGTGTTACGTGTAATTGTAACTTAGGTTAGGTTTTATTTTACAGGTAAATTTGTCTTTATTTTAACTAGGTAGCAATTAAATAGTTAATAACTATTTAATAACTATTCTACCTAGTTAAAATAAATACAAAGTTGCCAGTAAAATAAAAATAAATCATAAGCTAGCTACAAAGTAACTATTAGTTATATTGTAGCTAGCTTAAGGATTATTTTATAGGTAAGTCTTTAGTTTTAAATAGGAATAATTTAGTTAATGACAGTTATTTTATTTAGATTTATTGAAATTATATTTAAGTTAGGGGGGTGTGAGGGTTAGACTTAGAATTAGGGGTTAATAACTTTAATATGGTGGCGGCGACGTTGGGGGCAGCAGATTAGGGGTTAATAACTGTAGGTAGATGACGGCGATGTTAGGGACGGCAGATTAGGGGTTAATAAAATGTAACTAGTGTTTACGATGCGGGAGTGCAGCAGTTTAGGGGTTAATATATTTATTATAGTGGTGGCGATGTCCGGTTCGGCAGATTAGGGGTTAAAATTTTTACTATAGTGTTTGTGATGTGGGGGTGGGGCCTCGGTTTAGGGGTTAATAGGTAGTTTATGAGTGTTAGTGTACTTTTTAGCACTTTAGTTAAGAGTTCTATGCTACAGCGTTAGCCCATAAAACTCTTAATTAACTACTGACTTTAAAATGCGGTACCAGTCGTGACAGGAGAGGGTCTACTGCTCACTTTTTGGAAGACTTGTAATACCAGCGTTATGTAAGTCCCATTGAAAAAATAGGATACGCAATTGACGTAAGTGGATTTGCGGTATTTTCAAGTCTGGACAAAAAAGTGAGTGGTACACCTGTACCTGCAAGACTCGTAATACCAGCAGGCGTTAAAAAGCAGCATTGGGACCTCTCAACTCTGCTTTTTAAGGCTAACGCAAGACTCTTAATCTAGCAGTGTAGGTTTCTCACTGACATTATTTACAAACAGCTTGTGCAATTATGGCACAAATGGTTGTAAATTCTTTTCTGGGATCCCCTTTTCTTTATAAATAGCAGACATATATGACTTTGGCATTACTTTTTGGTAATTAGAAGGCCGCAAAATGCTGCTTCGCAGCACACTTGTATTATGCCCAGCATTTAACGGGTTAATTAGGTAGCTTGTAGGGAGCTTGTAGGGTTAATATTAACTTTAGGGTAGTAAACAACCCAAAGTATTGATCTAGGCCCATTTTGGTATATTTCATGCCACTATTTCACCTCCAAATGCGATCAAATAAAAAAAAATTAACTTTTCACTAACCTTAGGTTTCTTACTGAAACTTTTTACAAACAGCTTATGCAATTATGGCACAAATGGTTGTAAATGCTTCTCTGGGATCCCCTTTGTTCAGAAATAGCAGACATATATGGCTTTGGCGTTGCTGTTTGGTAATTAGATGGCCGCTAAATGCTGCTGCACACCACACTTGTATTATGCCCAGCAGTTAAGGGGTTAATTAGGTAGCTTGTAGGGTTAATTTTTAGCTTTAGTGTAGAGATCATCCTCCCATCTGACACATCCCACACCCTGATCCCTCCCTGACCCCCCTCAAACAGCTCTCTTCCCTCCCCCACCTCACAATTGTCACCGCCATCTTAAATACTGGCATTAATCAAAATGATAATTTTTCCGAAAATATTCTTCCTCCTGAAAAATATCCCTATTCTCCTTAATAGAAGTATCATTTAAAAGTATAACTCCCATTGCTTAGTTTTCTTATAGGGTAAAGGGAAACCACGGATTTCAATAAAAAAAATATCCCATCTTGAAGAGGATGGAGGTTTTGCATTCCCTAATATTTAGTTCTATAATTTGGTTAGTGTGGCCAAGATCACAATTGATTGGCTCACTGGCACAGATTTTATTACGAATTCTGTGGAAGAAGTTCTGTTCTCACCATATTCTTTAACCATTTGAGTGCTAAGCACTTTCCCACCTGGGTGCTAAGCTGTTCAAAGGTTTTTTTTTGGGGGGTTTTTTCCAGATACCCAAGATTTACACTGTTGGAAAGGTTACTTGATTACCTTTCCAACAGTGGGTCTTAAGGGTTTTTAGCTGCTTAGATGCCTGAAATACAGGCTTCTAAGCAGCATGTCCCCTTTTCCTATACTTAACATTGTTAAGTTTAAAACAAGTTGTGCAGTGACGTCATCACGTCATTGCGTGTGACGTCACCATGCATAACGTGAAGCCCCGGTTATGCATGTCACTATACAGGCCTAATCGCCAGGGTAGGAGCAGGTGGGAGCCCCCAGATCTCCCTCAAGGTGGGAGAGTGCTAGCGATGGCTCTGAGCCGTCGTTAGCACCTGAGTGGGAAACTCTGCGACGGCTCAGAGCCGATGTTAGCACTGAAAGGGTTAAGAGCCCTTTTATATTTGAACCAATTTAACTTAGCCAAAAATGCTTATTGAAGTATTCATTCTTTAATATCACAGTAGCCTGGAATAAGATTTGTCAAACTTTACATATCAACAGTAGTGCGTCCTCATATCTTCCAATAAAGGGCAATCCTGAATTTGAAACCGGACTTTATTTGCAGGTTTTTGAAATCTGGGCTCATAAAGGCCTAAACTTAATCCTTCAACTAATAGATCCACATACCCAAATGGTTAAAACCTTTTACATGCTATCAATGGAATTTGGGCCAGACAAAAAACATTTTTTGCCTACCTACAAGTTAGACATTTTATTAACAGTCAGAAAATTATAAATTCCAATCTATGGAAATTGGATGATATAGACAGCATTATTGGTATCTATCGATCAGGAAACCATTCGATAACGATGCTGTATAAACTCATACTATCATTTGACTCCAAAAATAAAATACTAGATCTTTTTCAGAAATGGCGTGCAGATTTTCATGATCTTGATTTTGACTTCTTTAAATCAAGTCTTGGTCGAGCAGCCATGTTTACGCCGGCTATCTCATATAGGGAATCATATAGAAGATTAATAAATAGATCATATATAACTCCCAGTAAAAGGGCCAAATGGTATACACAAAGCCAACCCTGCTTGTTCTAGATGTAATTTTCAAAGAGCAGATCTATTACATGCTTTCTACTACTGTCCTAAGATTAAAAAAATCTGTTCTGGGCTCAAATTGCTTACTGGTTAAACAGATTCATTCCTGTCAAGATTAATTTTGATGCAACAAGACCCGCTGATTCATTACTAAACTAAAAGCTTGTTTGGCTAAATGGGAAAATGTCATAATATCTCTTCCTTCAGCTTAGTTAGATTGTTATCCCCCACATTGGGGGCAATTAGGAATCTAGGCCCTCCCTGCTTCCCTTCCTTCTTTTAGCTATGTATCTTCGAAAATCTCCAATTCATGATTAAGGTTTAGCTGGGTTAAAATGCAATCCTGACAGAAGAGACAAATTCAGTTTTAGCATAATGTAAATGAATATGTCTACTTTTGTTTATCTGCCTAAATAACAATATGTCTTGTATATCTTTTTTCATGTAAAACCTCATTCTGTCACAGTGTTGCAGGTTTAGTCTGGTCGAAGTATGGACCTGACAGTTTAGTTAAATAGAGTCTAAGTACAATGTTAATGAATATGGCTGTTTTTGTTCACCTTTTTGTTATTATTTGACAATGTGACTATGTATTTTTCCTGCTCATGTATTGCCTTATTCTGCCATGATGTTTTTCTTGGTTCCTCTATATTACTTAGTTGGATCATGAATTGGAATGTAAATAAAAATATATATAAAAAAGAAAATACATTAACATAAAAACATTTTTATTGTATACTAAACAAGATAAAAAGTTAAATTTTCCGTAGATTTGTGCATATTTTTTTATTTTCCAGTATACTGAGAGTTTTTGCCTTTATATTTACATAACCAACACCTTTTTATGTTTTGCCAGGCAACTCTAATAAGCACACTTTGTTTTCAGCGCTTTCAGACTAAGCCGAGCGCAGTTTTCTATCTTTTACAGCATTCATTTGCACAGCAGTGTTGACAATAAATAATCAAACAAAACCTCACCTGCTTCCTTGTTCAAATCCGTTATTCATGAATAATCCTAACACCTAAGCGTGCTTCCAGCCTTGTTTTTTCCACTAGTATTAAGCTGCGTTACATGAAAAGCAATTGTAATTGCATTTTTTCATATTTTATTTTTTTCATAGTTTTGTGATTGAATACTTTCATGTTGTTGTATAAAGTTAAAGGGACATGAAATCCCTCAAATGTTGCTGCTTAGTACCTAAAGCTACGATTACATTCCTGGTGCACTAACTAACTGTGGGGTCCCTTCCATTCAGCCTAAATTGGGTTTGCACAAGGTCCCAAACCGATAAATATGCTGTCAGAAACAATTTAATTTATCGCCTGCTTCTGATGGCGCGTTATAAGTGCGTCCCATAAAAAGTATTAGAAGACATTAAGTAATTTACACCAGGTTTCGAATGAAAGCGCAAACCGCTTATACACTGTCGGAGGCGCAGATCTTAAACGTAAATTTTATAGTGTAAGGTCGGGTTACCATAGCAACTAACTTAATTTTGAAGAAATCCAACATCGGATGGAAGCGTTAAAACAACATTAAAGTGATGGTAATTTCACCTCACTTACTTTTAAACTATTAATGTTAATGTTAAGCATATTGATGTGCTTATTTTATTTCCACTCTTATTCTAAAACACAGGTTTTGTGAGGCTCCGTTGATGGCCTCATTTCAGCCTCTGTCACTGAATTTCTTATTCTGTAATTTGACTGACCATTTTTCAACCAATTGGAGCCTCACCATGCGCCCTATGTAATTTACTGAGAGCACGCTTCCGTGCTTGTAACTACAAACAGACTGAGCCTTGAGGTGCAACTGCGCATGCGCAGCTCGCTACGCTATTTGTGCAGCTCGCTACACTATTTGCGCAGCTGAAAACTGTTTTCAGCTGCGCAAATAGCGTAGCGTGCTGTAAATGACATAGGGCGCATGGTGAGGCTCCGATTGGCTGAAAGAGCTGTCAGTCAAATTACAGAATAAGAAAATCTGTGACAGAGGCTGAATTGAAGCCATCAACGGAGCCTCACAAAACCTGTGTTTTATTGAAGTTGAATAAGAGTGGAAATAAAATAAGTACATCAATATGCTTAACATTACTAGAGATTTCAATATTTTAAAAGTAAGTGAGGTGAATTTAGCATCACTTTAACTTACATCTACAAGAAAAGAGCGACTGCACAAACCTTGCTATCTTTTTTAATGAAAACCTGGTACTAAAATGGAGCCGTAATCTACGTTAAGGTGTCGGCTACTTCAGTAGCTTACGGCTCCATTTTTTTATGGCTCAATGGAAGTGAGCCCTAAATGTACCCTGTGACCATGTGACATGTAGTCTTTATGAAACTGCATCTATATTTTAAGCAGATGCAGTTAAAGGGACATAAAACTCATTTTAAGGCGGAGCTAGCGAGCCGAGAGAATGGCCGCATAAGACCGGAGCTCCGCAAACAACTGGCCATAAAGCAATGCAGAGAGTCAGCTGAATGGGAAATAAGCTACCGCAGGTGGACAAGAACCAAGACTGAGTGACCAGGAGCAGTGTGGTGGCCATATGAAATAGTAGCGCTATCGCTGCGGCCAGAAAGAGATCGGAAGGCGGGCCTATCTGTAAGTGCGCCATTTACTCTAACCTAGGCCTAAAGTAATAACACAAGGGAACAATAGCTGCAGACACCGAATAACTACTCAGCTAGTGGATAGAGCATATTTGGGACACCCGGTTGCCTATATAATAAAGGCAGTTGTTCTGTAGACAGCCCTAAGACCTAAGACTTAAGTGCGTCACAGCTTCTGTCCTGAGCCCACACACACACAACGCTGTTGCCTCAGCCGTCATGGCCACATAATAAAGCAACAAAACTACTAGAAATAAAAAGCTATGTAAATAATCTGAGCACAGAGTGGTCTGCACGGAAAGCTGCAAATGTTTGATTTCTATTAAGATGGTGACAAAGAAAAGAAGGATATAACATATTGCAGAAGAGCTTTAATTAATGTAAGCATAAAAGCTGGAAGCGTGTTGGGGGAAGCTGATAATTTCTTAAACTCAGGATGCATTTATTTGAAAAAACTCTGGACTGCAGATGATTAGAAACAGCATACTATTGGTGTGATTGATACTGTTTATTTGAGAACAGGCTTACTCAACTGATCAGAAAGGTGATCTGAAAAATCTGACATACAACACAGTTGGGACATCCTAACTTAATTTTGTAATATACACTCTGCAAACGTTAGAAAATAAGCTCCATAATGGCGGCAAGAAAAGCTGGGAAGTTAGAGAAGTCAAGTAAACTGAATACATACTTTAAAACCATTGAAACAGACAGCCCTGATTCCCTGTTAAATTTACAAGCTGCAAGCTCAAAAAATAGAGAACAAACGGAAGATGACACGATTTCTATAACTAGAGCTAATCTTAAATTGCTGCCTTCTAAAGAGGACTTTTCACAGTTAATACAACAAGTCAGCCAGCTCATCAAAGAGGGTCTTGCAGAAGTAAAATCTGATATTGCACAACTGGGACACAGAGTGGAACAACTAGAGGAAACCACTGAAACACTAACCACAGACTCAGAAAACTTAACTGAACAGTTAAAAGCACAGGGAGCCACCATTAATTATTTACAAGACCACATTGAGGACCTCGATAACCGGGGACGACGGCAAAATTTGAGAATCAGGGGCATTCCGGAGACTGTCCTTCAGATGCACTTGGTGCCATTCCTGCAAAGATTTTTTCAGCATCTTTTAAACACCCCTGCAGACCAAGAAATTCAACTAGACAGGGCACATAGGGCCCTTCGCCAATTACCAAAGGAGGGTGCTCCCCCAAGGGACGTGATACTTAGATTCCACCAATTTGAGGATAAAGAAAAAGTGTTCTCTGCAGCCAGAAAAGTGAAAGATCCACATTTTGAAAACAGCAACCTGCAAATATACCCAGACATTTGCCCACAGACTTTAATAAAAAGGAGAGAAGCTAGATATCTCACTCTGCACTTGCAAGATCTGGGTATTAAATATAGATGGGGGTTCCCCTTCTGCCTCCGTGTGGAGAAGGATAATCAAGTCTTCATATATCGGAACCCTGATGACATCGAGGATTTCTGCACCAAACTGGGCATAGCACAACCATCCCTCCCCTCACTGTCCAGAGAAGAAAAAGATAGCCCATACAACCCCACAGGTCCTAGAGAACAAAGACAAACATGGGTTAGGGTGAATAGAAAACGACAAAGAGGACCCGGGCCAAGGACCCCATTCCCACTTCCAGCAGATCTGTTACCTGAAGCTTTTGTAAGCAGCTTACTTAGACCAATGTCAGTTGAATAAAGGACCACGACCTATTATTGATCAGTGACACTTATAGATTCTTGAAATCTAACTAATGGAAGGACTTTCATTTATATATAGGTCATGAAGGTATACTATTCAGGTTGAATGTTTTCATGTTTAAGCTGCCTCTTCGTATTACATGTTAATTTAGTTTTATGCAAGTTGTTAGTCATGTTTTGTACATGAACCCTCTACCACAATTGGTTAACCATGGATCCCAAGCGGCTATTTTTAGCATGCAACTAGTGGCTCTTTGCTCCGATATTTATCTGGAGCGGGGAGTCACTAGACAGGATCAAACAGTTTGGTGTTACTTGTATGTTTTTATTTATTTGTTTTTTGTATTTAGGTCAGTGCAGAGTCTTTATGTCAGAATTGTTGTCCGCTACTCTACATTTCTTTCATGTAAAACATTGCTCTGTCTTTTTACCGGGACGGAGGGCTCCCATCGGGTAGGTTGTACAATCACATTGTCATATGAAATATCCATACACAGCAGCCAAAATTATTTGAAATCTAAATGCAAATGTCTCCACTCACAAAGTTCTAATGGCAGCTAACAGAATTAAGATCCTATCTCAGAATGTTAAGGGTTTAAACTCCCCAAATAAAAGATCAGTAGCACTTAACTGGTTCAAGAGACATAAAGGAGATATAATCTACATGCAAGAAACCCACTTTGACATAAACAAACAACCGAGGTGTAGCTCTAGTTTATATCCAACAGGGTATTTCAGCTCAGCTAATACAAAACATAAAGGGGTTGGAATCCTATTACATAGAAAAGTCCCATTCCAACTTCTTCAGAAAGACACAGACTTGGAGGGTAGATACATCATATTGGTAGGGATTCTCTATAACAAACCCGTGACGTTAGTGAATGTTTACTGCCCAAATAAGAACCAGATCCCCTTCCTAAGAAAAGTCATAAATAGAATAACTGATATAAAAAAAGGCACAATCCTGATGGGAGGTGACTTTAATATGCTGCTAGACCCGCAGCTAGATAGCTCTCATCATAGGGGGACACGGTCAAAGAAAGACTCTATCAAAATAGATAAATGCCTTTGGGGTTTAACCCTTCTAGATGTATGGCGTACACTAAACCCTGGGAAACGCCAGTACACCTTCTTCTCCCACCCAAGACAAGTTTACTCTAGAATAGATTACTTATTAATCGATCAAAAAAGCCTACCGATGGTCTCAAATATGGAGATTACACCGAACGCTTGGTCAGATCACTCCATGGTCTCCATGGAAGTGGACTGGTCCTCTAGACCTGCAGCTCCCTACCTGTGGCGCCTGGATGAATCATTACTTCACAAACCTGAAGTAGCCCAAAAAATCAAAACAGTAATAGAAGAATATTTTACGCATAACACAAGTGAACAACACAGCCCCACAATTTTATGGGACGCCCATAAGGCGGTAATAAGAGGGGAATTTATTAAAATACAGGCATCCCTTAAAAGATCATACCAACAGAAATATAACACTCTCTTAAAAGACTTAAAAGACATTGATAGAGCACATCAATTGAACCCTACCGACATTATTATCTTAAATAAGAGACATGAAATAAGATTAGCCTTACGGAATCACTTACAGGAGGAGGCACATAAAAGAGCTCTATACCTCAACAGGGTTTATTTCACAGAAAGTAATAAAGCGGGTGCAAACTTAGCTAGAACCTTAAAGCAAAAGTCGCTTAATTATCACATAAGAGAAATAGAAATTTCCGAAAATCAACAGTCATCCGATAGTGATCAAATAGCAGAAGCCTTTAGAAAATATTATGAGGGGTTATATAACATCCCAACTGATAAGCAGTCAGACGGAGAGTTACTTATGGAACAGTATATTGCCCAGGCTGATCTACCAACACTTGATCCAGACAAGAAAACAGACATGGAAGCCCCTATCACTAATTTGGAAGTAATGGCAGCAATAGATTCCCTACCTATAGGTAAAAGCCCTGGCCCAGATGGGTTTAGCAATAAATACTATAAAATGTTTAGATCATCCCTGACACCACACCTCACCTCCCTATTTAACTCAATTGACGACAAAGGGGCCTTTTCTAGAGAATTCTTACTTTCGCATATCACGGTCATCCCCAAGCCAAATAAACCCACAACGTTGACTAGTAACTACAGGCCTATATCCCTATTAAATTCAGATCTAAAAATATACTCCAAAATACTGTCATCTAGATTAAATAAAGTCCTTCCTGAGATCATACATGTAGACCAGGCTGGCTTTGTCCCCAATAGAGAGGCACGGGATAACACGGTTAGGGTTCTCCAATTAATTGACTATGCAAAATTCAAAAATATACCGTCTATATTAATTTCTACGGATGCTGAAAAAGCTTTCGATAGATTAAATTGGAAGTTTTTAGTTAAAGTAATGTCAAATATAGGTTTTGGAGATAAAATGATAAACAGGATTATTAGTTTATATGCAGACCCTTCAGCTATAGTTAAAGTAAACGGGGTCCTATCCTCCCCATTCCCTATTAGAAACGGGACACGCCAGGGTTGCCCCTGATCCCCCACTTTATTTATTATCACAATGGAAGTACTGGCCGCACACATAAGAAAAAATAATCATATTCAAGGTATAAAAATAGAGCAGAATCAATATAAATTAAATATGTATGCCGATGATGTACTGATATCATTGGCATCTCCCGCTACTTCCTTACCTTACCTATTAGATGAATTTGAAAGATTTGGTGCCCACTCAAACTTCTTAATAAATAACCAAAAATCAGAGATCCTTAACATAAACTTATCTTCACAAGAGCTTATAAGACTAGGCCAGTTATGTACATATAAAAGAAGAACGGATGCGATTAGATATTTGGGGATTGAAATCTCAGTGGACAACGCAAAAATTTTCGACCTAAATTACACAAAATTGTTAAAAAACATTGACTTAGACTTACTCAAATGGGCAAAAAACAAAACTTCTTGGTGGGGTAGAATACAAACCATCAAAATGAACATACTCCCTAGATTACTTTACATGTTCCAAGCAGCCCCCATATATCTGTCACCAACATTCCTTAAAAAAGTACAAAATAGTATAAACTCCTTTATATGGGGAACACATAAACCCAGAATAACAAAACCCACTATCTACCGTTCCTTGGATGAAGGGGGGCTGGGAGTCCCTAATGTAACATCATACTACCAGGCAGTTACATTGCAACGAGTAATAGAATGGCACACGGGGGCAGACTCTAAAGCTTGGGTCTCTTTGGACTCACAAATATTAAAGGCACCCCAGGTGGGAGCATTATGCTGGATTGATAAAAGACATAGACCAAGAATAATTCAGAACATATCCTTGTTGAGAGAGGTGTTCCAGAATTGGGATAAAATATTAAGGAGTTATGCAGGATTATCATCCATAAAATCCCCTATGTCTCCGGTATTTGTAAACGCTGAGTTCAAGAAAGGATTAGAAATAGGAGACTGTGGTAGTGGTGAAATTGGTTACTCCATACCGTTTTGTAAATTGATCCACAATAACAAATTGAAGCCACAGGAGGATCTGGGTGACATAGCTGGGGGAATATTCAGTAACTGGTTAAAATACTCACAATTAACCCATCTAATACAAACCTCCCCTTTTAAAAATGACTTCCTTCGACAGCTAACTGACTTTGAGAAAATTTGTTTTAACGCAAGGCCTTTCAGGGGTACACTATCAATGACCAGGAAGTTACTAAGTAGATTAAAGAATATTTCTCTAACTACATATGTAAATAGATGGCAACAGGAATTGAGGGAACAATTTGACGATAGACAGTGGAAACAAATGTTCTATCGCACCCACAAAGTATCTGGGTCGGCTGGCATCTTGGAATTAAACTATAAAATCATAACAAGATGGTACCTGACACCACAAAGATTGAAATATATTTACCCAAACTCTCTAGGAGAGTGTTGGCATGGGTGTGGAAAGATGGGGAATATGATGCATTTATGGTAGGAATGTGGGATTCTCCACAATTTGTGGAAAGAAGTAGAAAAATTGGGGAAATACTTATTTAACACGGAATATACACTACGGGCATCCCATGTCTTGTTTAACCAGAAACCGGGTAAGTTCTGTAAGATCAGACAAGCAGTCTTCCAAATAGCCCTAAATAGTGCTAAATCCATCATAGCCAGACAGTGGAAGCAAAACACGCAATTCACGAAACAAATGTGGATAAGCAGAACAGATGAGTTATTCTTCCTGGAAAAGTATGGTTTCTTTAGAAAACAAAAACTTGAAGTTTTTTACGATATGCAACTTTACTGGGATCAGTTTAAAACACATATTACACCCTCCAAGTAGATGACAATAGAACATGGGAGCCACCCGTCCCCCCTCCTCATTTTTGAGGAACTGAGTATTAGAACATAGATCATAGATATTATTCTTATATGTAGCAGGATTCAGAGTCTGTACCATTAATTGTAGACATAGCAAACACTGACCGAAAAGTTTATTGTTAAATGCTACCTTGTTTGTGTAGCTTATTGTTTAGTTTTAACTGAAGCTTGTGATATATCTGTTAAACCTATTTTTGCTGAAGAATGTATGAAGTCTTAACACTGGAAATGTCTTTTGGTTTACATTCTTGTAATATGAAAATCTCAATAAAAACATTAATAAATTAAAAAAAAAAAAAAAAAAAAAAAAACTCATTTTAAATACAATACTTTTCTTTAGTCTTTCAATAGAGAAGGGGTTTTCAAGTTTGTTCTCAGGCCTCCCTAACAGGCCAGATTTTCAGGATCACATGGGGTGAGAGCAGGCTAATAACCATGTTTAACAATCACCTGATTATTTCACTTGTGCTCCAGTTCAGAGTGTAAAAAAAATTCTGAATACATTAACACTTTGGTCTCTAGTTATTAAGGTATGGCGGACCTGATCCAACACTGCGGATAAGGTCCGCCAGACCTCGCTGAATACGATGAGCAATACACTCGCCGTATTCAGCATTGCACCAGCAGCTCACAAGAGCTGCTGGTGCAACGCCGCCCCCTGCAGACTCGCGGCAGACTCAATCGGGTTGATTTACGGCGATGTCTGTCCGCCTGCTCAGAGCAGGCGGACAGGTTATGGAGCAGCGGTCTTGAAGACTTGCCAGAAACAGGGGCCTTACGGAGCTTGATAATTAGAGGCCTTTGTTTGATGCAATAGATTTTCAATGGCCAAACTATCCCACTTGCTTTATTTGGATGAACAGGTCCAGACAGTTACAGGTGTAGACGAAGTTTGCTACTGTCATTTTGCATTGTTTTACAATATCTTATCTTCTTTGCTAAGGGGCAGGTATGAAGCAGTTTTAGGCTTGTGAATTCTATTGAGTGAGCTTTTAATTCTCAGCTTTGGAAAGCCCCCAATTTTCTGTATAAAATTGTAGGAGAAGGAGGCAAAAAAGATAATTACGTATGTAGCAAGGTTTTTTACTACTATTAATTATACAAACAAGGGGAACAATTATTGTATTCTAGCTTCAGCACCAGAGCCGTTTAGTTTTATAACATTGATCAATGTGAGAGATTTCCTTTTACAGGATAAATCTCTCAGTTTTCCAATATTTACAACAAATTAATTACACACATAGAAAATGAGGTGTTAATGCATTATGATAGTTTCCACATTTGACTAGTATGTTACTTAAGACTTATCAAATGTCTTGTAATTACAAGCTGTTTAGGTTTGTTTTCTTTTGTTTTTACCCTAATTTTTTTCTTTTAGGATTAATCTTTTCAAAGTTATACACCTCTATACAGCTTTTTCATAAGTTCAAAGTCATGTTATTAGGTGCAAATATGAAAATGAATAAATAGACTCACAGTTTTATGCTTGGCTCATTAAATTGGCTGCAGATCAATGAGCTATAGATCAGCGTCTGTCACTGACTGAGTGTGTTAATAATTTTCCTTCTCTACCAATAATAATAATATAAAGAAGGTATTTTCAATACCCCCAAGGAAAATCAATCAATACTTTAATATTTTTAATTTAGTTTGGACACTTATAATAAGTACAAACAGAAGATGAACTGTAGCCTCCAGCTATGATTGAGGTAGTGAACTTGACAGTAAAAATGAATAATAATGTCCTTACTAGAAAGATTCTTAGATAAAGTATTTTGTAGCTGAAAAAGAGCCATAATGAAAAATGATTCAGGCAGGATAACTCATTTATACAAATACAGAATTCAGCTTCCATTGCAGACCATTAGACTGGAAGAAATGCTTTGTTTTAATTAGATTCTAATTAAGTAGTTTGACGAGATCCAACATTAATTGTCAGCTCTCTGGGCAGGGCATTAACTACCTCAAATGCAATGTATTGTAACATGTGTCTGTTAAAGAGACATGATAGACTAAATTAAACGTGCAGCAGTGCATTTCAGCTTTGAATAGAAGCATTTTTGCAACGCTATTTATTTTAGCAAAAAACGTATCTATGTATGGCGCAAATTAAGTAATCGCTGACACAATACACAACTCTCTGAGCACAGTGTTTGATGGCTACACACATAGCATACATGTACATCTTGCTGAAACAGGAACAACTTCTACTAAAATTAGAATTAAAAAAAAATAAAGGGACATAATTCTGCATTTAATAATGCTCTAGTGCATTATTATTGTAGTATATATATCTAAGGGCTCCATGTACTAAGAAGCTTAGGCAGCTTTGACGCCCTTATGGGAAATTGTGAGTCTTCTTACCACAATGTAAGAAGCTGTGGTCAATCACCCCAAACACATCCACTTGGGGTAATTGACAGGCCCTTCTCTCACTTGATTGGTAACAAGAGGAAAGGGGGCGCATTACACATTTGCTTGAGTGTGTAATGATACATAGGGGGAGAGGACAGACAGGGTACCCTGCCCATACACTGCAAGACTGTACGGACAGGTTCTCAAGTTTAGTACATCTGGCCCATAATGGTCAAAAATGAAATGTGCATGAGCTTTGAATAGACACGTTTTTGTACTATACCTGAATTAGAAAAAAATGTTTTTAGTGGAAGTCATTCCTGTTTCATCAGGATGTACACATAAGCTGTGTATGTAGCATTCGAACACTGTGCATGCTCAGAGAGTTGGCGGCATGTATTGTGTCAGCGATAACTTCATTTGCGCCATACAAGCCACTACTGACTCTCTGAGTGTTTGAACGTGGGTGAATGAGGCTTGTACAACATGAATGATTACGCTGCTAAAAGAGTAATAACTTTTATTCCACACATTTTTGCTAATAGAATGAGTGTTGCAAAAATGCTTCTATTCAAAACTGAAATGCACTGATGTGCCTTATATTTAGTCCATAATGTCTCTAACAACCAAAGATGTCTTAAAAACCTTGTTTTACATTACTTTGCATTTAAGGTATCTTGCCCAAAGAGCCCACGTTTAAAGGGAATGGGGCCTATTTATTAAAGGTCTTGCAGACCTGATCCGACAGTGCGGATCAGGTCCGCAAGACCTCGCTGAATGCGGAGAGCAATACACTCTCCGCATTTAACATTGCACCAGCATCTCAGAAGAGCTGCTGGTGCAACGCTGCCCCCTGCTGACTCGCAGCCAATCGGCCGCCAGCAGGGAGGTGTCAATCAACCTGATCGTACAGAGCATTGCAACGCCGCCCCCTGCTGACTCGTGGCCAATCGGCTGCCGCTCCTTGCTCTACTGAGCGGGTCTGGCTTTTACACAGCGCAGATTGGCCGCCAGCAGAGAGTTGTCAATCAACCCAATCGTATTCGATCGGTTTGATTTCCGTTGATTCCTGTTCGCCTCATCAGATCAGGCGGACAGGGTTATCGATTTTTAAAGAGCAGTAAACATACTACTGTTATATAATTCTGTACATAGTACAGAATTATATAACATTAGCTTACTGGCACATTTATACTTTCAATTATTTCAGAGAAATTGTATGTAAAAACCTCATTTTACCAGAACGCCGCTCCTTGCTCTACTGAGCGGGTCTGGCTTTTACACAGCGCATTGCAACACCACCCCCTGCTGACTCGCGGCCAATCGGCCGCCAGCAGGGAGGTGTCAATCAACCCAATCATACTCGATTGGGTTGATTTCTGGTGATTCCTGTTTGCCTCATCAGAGCAGGCGGACCGGGTTATGGAGCAGCGGTCTTTAGACGGCTGCTTCATAACTGCTGTTTCTGGCGAGCCTGAAGCTCCGTTCAGAGCTTGATAAATGGGCCCCACAGTCTACACTACATTTGTTATTGTTTAAAAAGTTAGATAAAGCCTTTACTAGATATTCCCCAGCTTTTTCAATGAACATTGTTATATTAATATACTTAATAACATTTAAACCTCTACATTTCTGCCTGTTTCTAAGCCACTACAGACAACCTCTTATCACATGCTTTTTTACAACAGGAGACTGCTAGTTCATGTGGGCCATATAGATAACATTGTGCTCACACCTGAGGAGTTATTTAAGATGTATCACAACACAGTACTAAATGCAAGTTAATAGATAATAAATTAAAAGTCATGTGATCAGGGGGCAGTCTGCAGAGGCTTAGATACAAGGTAATCACAGAGGTAAAAAGTATATTAATATAACTGAGATAAGGAGCAGTCTGCAGAGGCTTAGATACAAGGTAATCACAGAAGTAAAAAGTATATTAATATAACTGAGATAAGGAGCAGTCTGCAGAGGCTTAGATACAAGGTAATCACAGAGGTAAAAAGTATATTAATATAACTGAGATAAGGAGCAGTCTGCAGAGGCTTAGATACAAGGTAATTACAGAAGTAAAAAGTATATTAATATAACTGAGATAAGGGGCAGTCTGCAGAGGCTTAGATACAAGGTAATCACAGAATTAAAAGTATATTAATATAACTGAGATAAGGGGCAGTCTGCAGAGGCTTAGATACAAGGTAATCACAGAAGTAAAAAGTATATTAACATAACAATGTTGTTTATGCAAAACTGGGGAATGGGTATTAAAGGGATTATCTATCTTTTAAAACAATAACAATTTTACTGTAGACTGTCCCTTTAAAAACACTGCAATAAGAATTTAAAGCACCCCTTTTTCATGCAAATCAGTATATTTACTTATTGCATCTCCTGCAAGCTTGTTCCAGTCATCCATCAAGGAAAATCCCGTATTACTGTAAATTTTTAAAGGGGCAGTTAACATATTACTGTTATATAATTCTGCACATACTGCAGCATTATATAACATTAGCTTACCGGCACATTTATACTTTCAATTATTTCAGAGAAGTTGTATGTAAAAACCTCATTTTACCAGAGCGCCGCTCCTTGCTCTACTGAGCAGGTCTGGTTTTTACACAGCGCATTGCGGCAACACTGTCTAGTCACAGTGTGCCCAGTCGCACCATTAAAATGAATGTAGCTCGCTCCAGCTACTAGACCAGAGTGGGAGCCAGCTACATTCATTTTAATGGCGCGACCGGGCACACTGTGAGTAGACAGTGTTGCCGCAATGCGCTGTGTAAAAACCAGACCCGCTCAGTAGAGCAAGGAGCGGCGTTCTGGTAAAATGAGGTTTTTACATACAGTTTCTCTGAAGTATAAATGTGCCAGTAAGCTAATGTTATATAATTCTGCACTATGTGCAGAATTATATAACAGTAGTATGTTTACTGCCCCTTTAACAATGTTTCATTTTCTTTCTTCAAATTTGTTTTCTTCTTTTGTTATTCCTTGTTGAAAAGCATACCTAGGTAGACTCGGGAGCAGCAGTGTTTGGTGACATAGCTTTAATAACCACACAGTACACTACTTGGAGCTGTTGCTGATTGGTGTTTGCACACATTTGCCTCTTGTCATTGGCTCACCTGCTGTGTTCAGCTAGTTACCAATAGTCCAATGCTGCTCCTTCAACAAATGATACATAGAAAATAAAGCATATTAGATAATAGAAATAAATTGGAATGTAGTTTAAAATTGCATGCTTTGAATCATGAAAGAAGCATATTTGTTTTTTATATCCCTTTAAGTTATCAAAATACTAACACTTTTTTAATTGTGCCAATAGATTCTGGATTCTGTGAATCAATAAAACAAAAACAGAAAATCTAAAATAAAATTAAATGTTAAAAATCAGCTTTGGGTAAAATTTTCTATTCAGTAAATTTCACAGCAAAAATAAAACAAAAACCCAGTACAAATGTTATAGGAATTACCGAGCAAATGTTTCACGTTGATGTTGTCTTTTGTGAAGCCGTGTAAATAAATCAGCTTCATAGCATTAATGTCAGCCTAAGAAGCTTGTGCTAGAATGTCCTGTGAATAGATGAAGATTATTCCTAAATCTAAGTTCTCTTGCACTAAATATATTATGTATCCATTTTTATGGGACACAGTGAAAAAAAATGTCTGTTTGATACTACATAGATAAACTAAAGCTAGGGATGTTTCAAGCTGCAAAGGAAGTGCCATAGCAAATTTCTATATAAACTCTCAAGTCTCTGAAAATATTACTATTACTTGTCAGAAACATTCAAGTTGTGATGATTTACTTTTTTTTTTTTTAAAGAGAAACAGGGGTATTAAGAAGTCATTAAATCTTATTAGTGGTGGCCCCGGCAAGGGGGAATGCAGCCCCTATTCAATACTGTTGTGTCCTGAAATCTCATCTGCCCATAATTTACAAGGTGGTGCATTTTCCTTACGCGCCCTTATGACTTTATATTTGGTGTTATGATAAGCATTTTGTGCCACAAATGTCATTATCTGAATTACACCGGGCTGCATGTGTGTGTATGTATATATGTGTGTCAGTCTCGAGTCTTGATAAAGGCCTATATTGAGGCCGAAACGCGTCGACTTAACCAAAGTAAGTTCACTACCAACATATTACCCAACTTGTGAATATATTCTATAGCATTGTTTTATTTTTTTCCACAGGTTCTTGATATTTCTCTTTTTTTATTTGGAGACCCCTGAATACTACTTTTGAAGATTTGTTTTGAATTCATTTGGATTACAATCACCATCTAATTCATTTTCCACTATGACTGTGTAATTTTTTTTATAATTTTTTATCACTTCACTCTTTTTATTTTTTCATTGTTTTTCTTTTTTGGACATTTTCTACTTGTGTTGTTATTATATCACCGCATTTTTGTCACCATATTTTTCATCTAATTTTTTTCACTATTAATTTTTTATCACATATTTTTTCATTTGTGATTCATCTATCATCACTTATATTGACTCTTATCACGGACACACTAGGATATGTACATTTAGGACTGCAAATTTGGACCATCCTCTGCTTGGCCTTGTTGGTTTAACAATAGGTTAGCCACTATCTCAAGATATTATACCATTGTTTTTGTTGTGTATGTTTGATGTTTTAATTTTTGTTACCTGGATCCATGATACTATGTTTTATCGTATTTGTTATTGCATTTTTATTGCTCTTTTGTATTAAACCTTACCTTTTATACACTTCACTCAAACGTGTTTTAGTCTAACAATCTGCCACCTTAGCCTTTTGTGGCGCTCGCCTCTCCACTACATAAACGTTCTATTATTGGGTCCACTAGGGGACCTCCTGAGGGGAGCTTGAGGTGTATTAGAAATAGCGCAGGGTTCACATACCTGATACATTCAATACACATTTTACCTCAGTGATTACCTTGTATCTAAGCCTCTGCAGGCTGCCCACTTTATCTCAGTTTTTTTGACAGACGTGTAATTTTGCCATTCGGCGCAGACTCATAAATAACTCCACGAGAGTGAGCACAATGTTATCTATATGGCACACATGAACTAGCTTGTCTAGCTGTGAAAAACAGTCAAATACACTGAGATAAGGGGCGGCCTTCAAGGGCTTAGAAATTAGCATATGCATCTATATAGCTTTAGCTTTCAATAAAGAATACCAAGAGAACAAAGCACATTTGAAGATACAAGTAAATTGTAAAGTTGTTTAAAATGTCATGCCCTATCTGAACCATGAAAGTTTAATTCTGACTATACTGTCCCTTTAATATACCTCTACTCATATACCCTTGTTACGCAATTTGAAGCTGCTTAACAAATAAATGATAATAATAAATGTTTAGAACTGTTGTTTTTATTTTAACACAACCTCACAAGCAGGATCTGTAAAAGGCTGATTTAATAAAGCATGAAGTGCAAGACAATTTCAACGACTGCTATAACAATTTACTTATTATTGGTGTTATCAGCTCAGATTGTTTCTATATTAATTCTTCCGTTGGGCATAGAAGAGAATTCTTAATATCAACCATGCAAGTTATTGCAGTCGTCATCCATCCCTTCCTTGGTCAACTTGTGATACAATTTTATTGCAGTTTTATTAAATCATTACTTTAAAATACACATAAGCTTTGAGAGAATGGAAAGGAATTCAAGAATTATAGTATAGTACTGAAACTAATCATAGTTTCCCACTTCATTAACCAAACTAGCTACAGCATGTACAAATGTAAGCTATACTTAGTTTCATGTCTAATTAAGAAATTATAGAACTGGTATTAAAGTGAGAGATAATGTTCTTCTCATTATGGACCTTAATGATCTAACATTTTTTACATGACGTATTTTTCTTATTAAAAATATTTTTATATTTAGTATTTTTTATATTTATGTTTAAAATATTATGGCTTTTGGAATATTCAACAAATTACATTTGTAAAAAGGCCCATTGCTATGAAAAAATACAGTAATATGCAATAATCTCCCAAGCCATGTGCCACTAATTTTTCTAAGAGTTGTAGATACATTTTCAGATAAAATGTCAATTTAATATATGATATAGGGATATAAGGTTTATATGAATGAAATTGATTTCCCAGATAGGAATGTCATTAAACTTTAATATCTAAATATCAAATGCAACATTCAAATATTAGAATATCAAACTGAATGTAAGATTGAAAATCTGATTATTATGGGCACCTTGACGTCTACGGAATTAACATTCCAATGTTAATATTCAAATATTTGAATGCTAAGGTGTTATATTCCCCATAGTGATTGTTAACATTGATTTGAAAACAGCAAACATTAGATGTTCAGCATTAATTTAGAACAAACTATTGTGGTATTTAAAAAAAAAAAATGTCTCACCATTCACTGTTTACTACTAATTAACACGCAGAACACAGACAACATTGCCTCATATGACTGTACTACTGGAAAAAGAGATGCTCAAATTTGATAGATCATTTCATTTTAGCATTAATGACTATAAATAACTGTGTTCAACCCTTGTTAAATGATTCAACGTACAGGTAAAGTCCTTCCATGGAGCTGCAATCCTTGCATCTGTTAATAAGGAGCAAGTTAGCCAATCAGATGTGGAAGTGACACAATCCCTCCAATTACTGGCTGTGTCCTGCTCAGGAGATGCAATGCTGAAAGGAACTTTGCAGTGGTTTAATACATAGATATCTAGGGGCCGATTTATCATTGGTCTGTCCGACATGATCCTCTCAGCGGATCATGTCCGACAGATATCGATGAATGCCGACAGCATACGCTGTCTGCATTTATCATTGCACAAGCAGTTCTTGTGAACTGTTTGTGCAATGCAGCCCCCTGCAGATATGCGGCCAATCTTGCAGGGGTTGTTAATCAACCCGATCGTATGGGATCAGGTTGATTGCTGTCCACCACTCAGAGCAAGCGGACCAGTTAAGGAGCAGCCGTCTTAAGACCGCTGCTTCTTAACTGCTGTTTCCGATGAGCCATTCGGCCCTTGATAATTCGGCCCCCTAGGATCACCAATTCCACAATTACTTGAAATATTTTTTGCATTATAATGTCCTTTGAATAATGCAACAGGCAGGAATGCACTTGCAATAATGGGTTCGGATATTAAAATGTTTATTAAAATGATCACAAAATGATTTTAAGGGGCCGATTTATTAAAAAAATGTGGGCAGACATGATCCGCTGTAGCGGATCATGTCCGCCCAACATCGCTAAATGCCGACAACATACGCTGTCAGCATTTAACATTGCATATGCTGTTGGCATTTAACATTGCCCAACATTGCATATGCTGTTGGCATTTAAAATTGCACAAGCATTTCTGATCGGGATGATTGCTGTCCGCCACCTCACAGATGGCGAATAGGTTAACTTATGTTTCCGGCAAGCCTAACGGCTTGCGTGGAAACTGCTGCATACGCAGCATGTTAAATTGTCCCCTAAGGGTTAATTGCACCTATTTAATTGAGGTAAACTCCTTTGAGGTTTAGTGCTCCATTTATAAATCTGTGGAAGCAGTCTAAAGAGGATGATGTCTACAGTGATTGACAAGCCCTGCTGTTGTTTAATTGGTTGATCAGGGAGACTGCACAAAATATTTCTTTTGGTAGACATGTAGGCCTCTACTTATCAATGTCTGTCGGACCTGATCCGACAGTGCGGATCAGGTTCGACAGACATCGCTGAATACGGCGAGCAATACGCTCGCCGTATTCATCATTGCACCAGCAGCTCACAAGAGCTGCTGGTGCAATGCCGCCCCCTGCAGACTCGCGGCCAATGGGCCGCCAGCAGGGTGGTGTCAATCAACCCGATCGTACTCGATCGGGTTGAATTGCGGCGATGTCTGTCCGCCTGCTCAGAGCAGGCGGACAGGTTATGGAGCAGCGGTCTTTGTGACCGCTGCTTCATAACTGCTGTTTCTGGTGAGCCTGCAGGCTCGCCAGAAACGCGGGGCATCAAGCTCCATTCGGAGCTTGATACATATGCCCCGTAGTCTCAAATATAGAGGATATAGGCATTTAAAACATGCTCAAGAGTAGGGAAGGGCAAATGTTTTGCAACATTCTAAAAAATGAACAACAAATTTGTTAGTTCGTTTCAAATTTTGAATGTTTGTACAACATTCAAACATTTTTTTAATGTAATAGTATTTCTAATGCTTTGTTTAAATGTAATATTTGAATTCTGCAATAATTGAAATATAAACATTCAAATTGATATATTTGTACCTATTATGTATCAATTTACTAAATTCCCTACCACATGAGCTATTACATTTCTGATTAGTATAAAATCGAATGTTACTTTCAAAATTTAAAATATTACATTCAAAATTTTGAATGTGGACATTCGATCTAATTATGATCATTCAAAATCGAAAGTGAGATTGAAAACTGTAAATAGCATTCGATTATAGAATATTTAAGAATATTCACTCTTATCAACATTCAATTATGTAAAGCAAATTTGTACAATAACATTCGTTCTAACATTCAAATTCGAATATAAACACATTTGTCCATCCCCACTCAAGAGTCACATTGTTGCTCTAAGGCTTTAGGATAGCAGTTATGTTAGACAATTTAGCATAATGATATTATTTTGCTTGCACACTGATGGA
Organism: Bombina bombina; assembly: GCF_027579735.1. NCBI lineage: Eukaryota > Metazoa > Chordata > Amphibia > Anura > Bombinatoridae > Bombina > Bombina bombina. The sequence continues at coordinate 14,344,872 of NC_069506.1, forward strand.
GATACTTTTCAGTTAATTGTGACCTATATAATGATATTTATAATTGTTGGGTTATGCACTTTCAGTATGTATTGTCTTTGTATGATCACAAACAATTGTTGTCTGATGGCATTAACTTGCCCTCTGGATCTGCATGGTCTTAACAACTTGCTGACTGATGTTTGATTGGCATTGATACTGATTTGTTCACTGCTCTAAAATTCAAGGACAAAATAGCATCCTGGGATGTTTGCCAGCAGAATTGATCCATGTGTTTGGGTACTGATAAAGCCAATAAGTCAATGCATTAGTGACCCGAATTCACCAAGTCTGCATCCATTAACTAATCTCAGAAGGAGCAAAACCAGCAGGCAAAAAGCCATTTCTAGCCGAGAGGAATTTATGATTCATTACCGATATGAACTACATAGACAGTGATTCTACACTGATGCTAAATCATCCCCTACAAGTTATCATCACTTACAGAATAACACATTATTTACAAACTCATATCACAAATACATTTTGCTCAATGACATTAACAGCATTGTATGTTTGTTGTGTCGCTAGAAGATCTAGCATATTAATCTAACATACTAGCAGATATCTATATATAATTTATATTGTTTAACCCATATGCGCAAAAACAAAAGCAATAATGAAATGCATTAACAAACTGAGAAGCTAAATACAATAGTACTGTTTTCTTTACAAAATATGATCCTTTGCAGGGGTTAAACATATAGAGGTTAGGGTTACTGGTCTTAAATTACCTGCTCTTACAAATTAGCGCATGGCATTTTTATGCTATAATGGCTATTTAAAGACTACCATAAAAATAATGCTTTCCATACAAATTAAACTCATTTTGTTAGAAGAATATGCAGTGTTTTGCCATCACAAGATATACTCCATAAAAAGCCAGTTATCTTGTCTCTAGTGCTGTATCAGTTGGGTACAACTATAAATAAGGGTATGATAAAGCAATCACTGTGTAGAATGCTATAGAGTCATCTGACTGTGCAGAAAGTTGTTTACCTAATATTTTTATATAGCGCAGGAGGTAGTTGACATAATATTTTTTTATTTTAAATATTTTTTATTGAGTACAACAGTATTCAATATACACTCAGAGACATTCCAGCATTACATAGGCTAATAATGTCCGTATTTCTCTAGAAGTTGTTGTCTGTGGCAATGCCAGAAATAAAAGTTTTCCTTCATTTTGAGACTCATTTTTGTAACTTACAAAATATAACCAATATAGTAAGAACAAAAATACAAACATTTTTAGTCACTTAACACGAAATTTTGTTAATACAATACAGCTCCCTGTTCTCCCCCAGATCTTCCCTTCTAATATTTCTCATTGGTTCTCAATCTTTTCCCTCTCATCTTCTAGGTCTACTTTGACGTTATGACCCTCGAGTACCCCAGTAGAACCAAACCTTGTTAAGAGAGTCACGTGTTCTGTAGATGTGCAGTTGTTTCATACATTGCATAAGTACTCTTGATTCTAGTCTAAACCTCCAACTATTCTGGTGTCCCTATTTTCCAATGTTTGGATTTACTTTTTCTGACAATAGTAAAGTTAATTCTAAAGAAATTATTAATGTTTGGGTTGTACCTACTATTTTTTGCATTTAGCAGGGCATGTGGGGCCATTGCTGAAATTCGATCCCCTAGTAATTTACTTAGTAGATCAGAAGTTTTTAACCAAATTTCCTTAACTTTTGGGCATTCCCACCACATATGTATGTATGTTCCTTTAGTCTGACATCCTCTATAACAGTTTTAAGAGCGTTCTTTGTTTGAGTGTGCCATCCGTGTTGGGTTGAGATACCATCTAAACACTGATTTAATGGAATTTTCCCTTAGGTCAGCCCTAAAGAGGCCCTTTACTTTAATTGGCAGCACTCTAAACAGGTAAAATAACCTAGGCAGGATATTCATTTTAATGGAAGAAAGTCTCCTGTACCATAAGAAATTGTGTTTCTGCCACTTGGAGATATCTTGTTTTAAATAATTGGATGTAGTTTGCCTGGTATAATTTGTTGTAGTTAGATGTCAGCTTGATACCTAAATATTTAACGTTTTCTTTTACCCACCTAAGATCAAAATTAGTTTCAATAGTTTGATTGTTTGTCTCGGGATATCTAGTGTCAAGGCCTAACACTTGTCTATATTTATCGTATATTCTGAGATATTTGAAAATGTGTGTATGATGTTGTATATGTTGGGCAAAGATATCAATGGTTTTGTCAAAGTCAGTAAGATGTCATCTGTGAATAGGGTAATTTTGTGGGAAATTCCACCTGCTTCTAAAACTGTGATGTCAGTTGCTTTATGAATGGTCTCTGCTAGAGGTTCAATGCACATTTCGAAGAGCAGGGGGCACAATGGGCATCCCTGCTGGTTCCATTTATTCTATGTAATTGATTTAGACTGGTGGCTAATTGCTCTAACATGTGCTGTGGGGTATGAATATAGTTTTTGATAGCATAGCTGAAGTAAAAGGGCCATCAAGTTCTATTTTACTTATTACTGAAGTCATGTAATTCCAGTGTACTCTGTTGAATGCCTTCTCCGCATCTAATGATAATAGCAAAGAAGGTACCTTATGAGCTCTGAGGTAATTTATGACCAAAACCATTCTCCTTACAATATCTGGGGCTTCCCTATCTTTAATGAACCCCACCTGGTCTTGGTGTATCAAGTCTGGTAAAATTAGTTTCAACTGGTTAGCCAAGATCTTAGTTACTATTTTAATGTCCTGGTTGATGAGAGATATTGGCCTGTAACTTGAGCATTGTTTTGGGGGTTTTCCTGGTTTTGGAATCACTACAATTTTTGCCTGAAGGAGGTCTTTGGGTAATTGGTGACCTTCCATAATATGATTAGCAAATTTTGTCAGGTGAGGAATTAAGGAACTATCAAAAAGTTTATAATATTCACCTTGTAGACTGTCCTGTCCCAGGGTTTTTACTGGTTTAAGGTCTTTGATGGCCTGTGAGACTTCATTATGTGTGATTTTAGCATTTAATTTATCGTTGTCTGATTTTGAGATTTGTTTCAAGTTAGCTTTATCTAAAAACTTATCTAAACGTTTAAGTGTCTTCAAATTACGTTCTATCTTTTTTCCCATTGTATAAATTACTGTAATAGGATGCAAAAGAATCAACTATTTCTTGTGGATGAGATGTGTCCTGACCATCTGGGTTTCGTAAGATTGGTATAGTAACTGCCATAAAGTTATCTCTAATCTTTTTCGCTAAGTATTTGTCTAATTTGATGGCATACAAGAAATAGTTTGTTTTTAATCTATGTGCTAGTTTTACTGATTGTTAATTGAGTATTGTGTTTAATCTGTGTCTTTTCCCTTGAAACTCACGTAATGTAGCGGAAGATTGTGTCCTTTTGTGATTTTTTTCTAAGTTCTCTATTTCAGTATAAAATTGGGAAGTGATGTAATTGGTTTTCTTTTTATAGTTTGACTTCTCTTTTATTAGAAAACCCAGTATTACTGTATTGTGAGCTTCCCAGACTAATATCGGGCTTGCGATAGTTCCTAAAATTATAATATTCCCCCATTGCTTGTATTGTGTTTTGTTTAACCTGTGGGCCTCTAAGACAATAGGGGTCACAATTGTGTTCTATTGGGGACTCGTATTCCCTTAAGTTGGATTTGTGTAATATAGTGGTCCGACCAGGTACAGGTCTGTATGTTAGCTGAAAGGAGAGTCGGTCTGAGTATTTGACTAATCATAATGTAGTCTAGTTTGGAGTAGCTGTTATGGGCTGCAGAGAAATATGTTGTTTCAGTTGTATATCTATTAAATGTTTTCCACAAGTCTATCAGAGCATGAGGGGGTCAATCTTTCAAAGATTTTATTCACTACTGTTCTCAATCTAGTTAGTTTTTTTGGTGGGATGTAGATTTGGGGTATATTTTAATGCTTGCAAATCAATATTAAAATCACCAGCTAATATAATCCTCATTTGTGACCAGTTTGTTAGAAGCTGGGAGACGTTTTGAAAGAATATGACTTTTTTCTCGTTTGGGGTATATATGTTGCAGAAAAAGACTCCCAGAATCTGGCCTTGCACCAATAAGTATCTGCCCTCCTTATCTGATATAGTTTGGACTTGGTTAAAATGCAGAGATGAGTGTAGCAGGATCAATACCCCCTCTTTTTTAATTTGTAGTAGAGGAAAAATGTTGTTAGAATTCCCTGGACCAGTAGGTAGGTATGTGGGGTTTTATAAAGTGGGTTTCTTGTAGGTTTATAACTTTTACTTGGAGCTTCAGGCCTCTCGCATTGTGTGAGATTACATTAAGTGTTGGGAGAGCCATAGTTACATTCTATTTTTTAGAGGTAAGCGGTAAGAAATCCTTATTGAACCCCTACGTAAAAGAGAAAGGTCCTTGCTTCTCCCAAGGGTTTAAGTTGGAAGATGGTAGAATAGGTGTATACTTTGTAGTGACTATTACTCAGTTAAGCAAAGAAAAAACATAAACATTGTAACATTAAAACATTAGCAACAACATGAACATTCATACACATATGAGAGAAATGTTTTTTGAGGGTTAGTGCAGTATACTTAATCTACACATAACAAGGCTTAATGGCAATTTTACTAAATAATCATATAAGATTCTATATCATTATAAACAAGAACAGTGCTGGGCTCTAACAGAACCCTTATCCATGAAATTATACACTCATATGGGCACCAGTTGGTGCTTTTCAGGTTTTAAACTTTTTCCTTGAGAACTTTGTCCAATTAGACTTTCGTGCCAACAACTGTAGATCTTTATAAGTTCGACTGTGAAGGGGAGTCATTTTGTTGCATATCCGGTGCTTCCAAGTCTAGATATTTGCAAACCTCAGGAATGCTTTGCTCTGACTTGAGAGTGATCAGTTTAACTTATTTGGAGATATGTAAAGCAAAAGGAAAGCCCCATCTGTATATGATTTTATGTTTCCTCAGGAGAGAGGTAAGCGGTTGCAGAACCTGTCTGCATTGTAGAGTCCTGATGCTTAGATCCTGGTAGAATTGGATGACGTTTCCCTGGAATTTGAAGTTTGGATGTTGTCTGGCTGCTGTCATTATTTTTTCTCTGTCAGGGTAGGGTAGCATCTTGACAATGACATCCCTGGGTGGTAGGCCTTCCTTGGTTTTTGGCCTCAAGGCCCTATGGACTCTTTCCATCAATAAATCAAATTCCCTGGTACCCCCTGTGATAGATCTGAAGAGCTGCATCAAAGTAAGAGAGTAGCTCTGTTGCTGGTATGCTCTCTGGGATTCCTTTGAGCCTGATATTATTCCTGTTTCTATTTTCAATGTACTCCATCTTTTCTTGAAGGTCTAGGAGTTGTTGTTGTTGGGCTGTGATAGATTCTGCTGTTTTGGTTGCATCCTCCACTAGACCATCCTGATTGTTTTCTATTGTTTCCACTCTGTCTCCCAAATCAGATTTATCCTGTTTTATTTCTGATAGATTAGCTGTAACTGAGGAGTGGAGATTATCCTTTTCCAAAGCTTCTCAAAGTTTTCTGGAGTGTGGTCATCTGAACTGGTCTGTGATTCATTCATTTGTTCCATCTCTTCACTTTTATTAAGCACTACATTTTCTAGTTGCTTTTGGCCTTTTGCTCATTTTAGATAAGAGTCCATGGCTGATGGTTTATGGGTATTGTCTGATTTGGTTAGCTTTTTGGACGCCATAGTTGCTTAACCAATTTTTAAATTTCAGGAGAATCAGAATTATAGTGGGAGAATAACCAGACAGGTATGGGGGATTATGTATACAGTTAGGTTAGTTGTGTTCTTTAGTAGTTGCCCTTTTCTTCCCCCTGTAGTCTTGTCTGCCTCAGAGTGGGTTAATATCTCTTCCTTCTGATAACTTTGGGGCCAGATATTAATGCTGTATTTTAAATCTCTACATTTGCTCCTATACAGTTGGTTGCAAACGTCTTCGATCTCTAACTTGTTATAACAGTATAAGACACCCTTCTGTATCATCTTAATGTATCCCCTTCTTGTAGTATTTTTTCCCCTTGCTAAAAGTTCCATCTGTGTATGTCCGGGGATTTTTGAAGATTTAGTTGTGTCCAGCTAGAGAATTATAAACTGGTCCTTAATATTATGCCGGCCTGGCGCTCACTCATCTCCCTGTTTAAGACCTGCGTCATGTGAGGTCTCCGGTCGTGCCAGATATTATTTATGTTTGTTACAGCATTTTGTGTATGGATCCCCTCATGCTCATCTTACCAACGACATGTGTTGTTGGAATTGCGATCATCTAAGAGGGTGGAAGTGCATCACTGCTGGTTTTCATCTGCCGTTATTGTTGATACTCGTGTACAGCCTTTTCCCTGCTGATTAGACCCAACCATGACGGATCCAAATAACTTATCACCAGTTGTGTTTGCATGGTATCCTTCACCTCATCTCTTCCCCAGCTTGTTAGGAGGTGACTGTTTCTGTTGGGGATTGCCTTGTTGCCCAAGTAGCTTTATTATTGCCTGCTTAACACTGCCGTTATACGGAGATCCTAGCTCATGCAACTGTCATGAATCTCAGTCAGGCCCCGCCCCCGATGACATAATATTTTTTTATAGTGCAGGAGGTAGTTGACATAATATTTTTTATGACGCAGGAAGAAGTTTACCTAAAAAAATTTATAGCGCAGGAAGTAGTTGACATAATATTTTTTTATAACGCTGGATAATTTTTATTATGAGTTTAATATCCCATTTATTGCTTATATATTATATGAATATTGCTACTCTATAATCATTTTTTTTATTTTTATGACACATTTTTAAATAACAAATATATGATCTAGCCCATTATGGTAGGGTACAATATATCAGTATATTCTTTTTAATAGACTTATTTCAGACAGTTATTTATCTCTTCATACTTCACATTAAAATAATCAGTTACATACAATAATAAAACATAAAAACTTTACAATTTCTCTTCTGGACAATATTATTGAATGTGTATAATTATTTGATTTGTCCTTTAAATCCATTATGGTCCAAAGGGACATTAAACACTTTGAGATAGTAATATAAAATGATAAATCATATATATATATATATATATATATATATATATATATATATATATATATATATATATATATATATATATATATATATATATATAAAATCTGCAATATAGTTTCATTATTTATTTTGTCCCCTTTTCCTGTAATTTCATTCTGAAATTGTGAGCTTTTCAGCTCCAAGTGACCTATTTATAACTGTCCCTAATTGGCCACAGCAGAGAAGTTAACCTAAGTTACAACATGGCAACTCCCATCACTCCATAGACACTAAGGGGACGATTTATATTAAGACACGGCAGACATGATCCACTGTCATACGCTGTCATTTAACATTGCACAAGCATTTATGGTGAAATGCTTGTGCAATGCCGCCCCCTGCAGATTCACAGCCAATCAGCCACTAGCAAGTGGTGTCAATCATCCCGATCATATCTGATCGGGATGATTGCTGTCCGCCGGCTCAGAGGTAGCGGATAAGTTAAGGATCAGCGGTTATAAGACCGCTGCTTCTTAACTCATGTTTTTGAAACTGCTGGATTCGCAGCATGCTAAATCGGCCCCTAAAACTTTACACTTTTTTTGTCAATATTTAAACAGCGAATGGAACTTTAAAAAATACATCTACATGTTATACTCAGACTAATCTTTTCTTTCAATGCATCATTCTACCTAGTATTTATTTAGTGTTTAATGTCCCTTTAAAACTGATAATAATAATAATATTGAAGTTCAAAGATCTAGTGCCCAGACAAAATGAAAAGATGCGTTGTTTGTATCAGTAAATTGCCTTACTGGGGAACGCTATCATTTAAGAATTGATACTTGATTTTTTTTTGTTTTTTTTGTTCTGATCTTGTGTTAAAAGTGCTGTTAAGGACACAGTAACATCTATTATCTAATTCCTGGTATCCAACCTCTGTGTTGAAAGATCAAATTTATCTCACTTTGTTTTCCACTAAAGCAGCATTGCGTTTTAGCTCTATCTATACCAAATACTAAATCCTTCATGAAGAAGTAATACACTATTATCTATCACAGCGGGAACTTTTGATAGTCTGCAGTGAGTGAATTTATTCTTGAAAAAAAAAAATGTTTTCTTTTTTTCTCTTTTATTAAATAGATTGGATATTAAAAATGTCTACCTATTGGAGATTGTTTATGAACCACATGGTACTTATAATATACCACATAATGAACACATTACTGAAAACAAAAAATATAAATACTAAATGCAATATATATATATACACAGTATATATATATATATATATATATATATATATATATATATATTGCATTTATATCTATAGTTCTAAATATATTGATATAAACAAAAAGTAAATGTAACACAAATATAAAGTAAATCATAGAATAGAACTCAAAATACAAAACAATAAGGTTTAATATACATTAAAATAGAAAGTCTAAATCTACAATTCATTCCGCATTATATCACCTATGTTTTCTAGAATACCGTTAGTGGTGTCCTTACTAGTAAAATCTATTGTTTTATGAGTAAGAGTAAGTAAGTAACAAAGAAAAAACAATAATACGCTTAGGAAATATACTCGCTAAATTGTTCATTTAAATTGTAATTGTAAAATATTTTGTGTGTTATTTTTTATGGTACAGTTTCAAATAATAAAAAAAAATCATTTTTTTTAAACAATCCACTGTAACATATTCAAAAAATAAAGTTGTAAAAAGTTAAAGGGACACTGAACCCAAATTTTTCTTTTGTAATTCAGAAAGAGCATGCAATTTTAAACAACTTTCTAATTTGCTCATATTATAAATGTTTCTTCATTCTCTTGCTATCTTTATTTGAAAAAGAAGGCATCTAAGCTTTTTTTGGTTTCAGTACTCTGGACAGCACTTTTTTATTGGTGGATGAATTTTTCCACCAATCAGCAAGGACAACCCAGGTTGGTCACCAAAAATGGGCCGGCATCTAAACTTACATTCGTGCATTTCAAATAAAAATACCAAGAGGAATGAAGAAAATTTGATAATAGGAGTAAATTAGAAAGTTGCTTAAAATTTCATGCTCAATCTGAATCACGAAAGAAAAAAATTGGGTACAGTGTCCCTTTAAAGAAAAATAAAGGAAATACAAAAATAAAACGACGTTCTTGGTTTTGAAAAAGTTCGACATGACTACATACTACACAAGGGTGATCACCTCTTTTAAAATTCCACATAGACAAGGTTTAAGTGAAAAATCTTGACTTATCTTTAAGAACCCCCTAGAATGGCCAGTGTGTCTTTACAAGTCATTTTAGTTAATGAAATGAAAGTGCACATTTCATACATGTTTCATAGCAACCCTTGATGGCCAATTCTCGCCCTCTCATTAATGACGGAGAAATTGCTTAGACAAATTGCTGCAATTAATGTTTTTCTGCATTAATAGAGGTTCTGGCTATGTTTGGTGTGATATTATGTATTGGGTACTTAATGTGATTATATATGGTAAATGTAGGAATGCCACTGATGATTAGTCAGGAAAAGATGATTTTACCTAAATGAGACCCCTTATCAGTGTAACAAACACCCATGGGTGTAGCTGAATATTTTTTTTTAACACATTTCTCACTTAATAATATTTGTCAATATTTAATAGTACTGGCAAATACATTTAGATAACTATTAAAGGAACACTCAAGTCAAAATTAAACTTTGTGATTCAGATATAGCATGCAATTTTAAACAACTTTCCAATTTACTTCCATTAACAAAATGTGCACAGTCTTTTTATATTTACACTTTTTGAGTCACCAACTCCTACTGAGCATGTGCAAGAATTCACTGCATATACGTATATGCATTTGTGATTGGCTGATGGCTGTCACATGATACAAGGGAAGTGGAAATAGACATAACTTTGCAATTTATTTAACAAAAATCTACTTCTCATTTGAACTTCAGACTAAGTGCTATTGCATTGTCTTCTTATCATGCATTTGTTGATTATGCAAATCTACTGTATTGACTGGTCCTTTAAAGGGACAGTCTACACCTTAGTCATCTTAATGTCTTACTTTAGATTAAGCTGCAAATAGCCTCCATTTTTTCTGTATTATGCAACAGGAATGGTAAAAAAGTTATTTTAAAATGAATATTGTTTCTGGCTGCTATGAAATAGCTGCCAATATCCACCCAATAATGACATCACAATCTGGGATGCATATGGCATCCAATTACAAAAGGCTCACTAGTTGGTTCAACAGACTGCCAATGCTAATCAACAGAGTGCCTGGATGTAGCCCAGATTGTGATGTCATCAGTGGGCGGAGCTTGGCAGCCATTTCAAAGGTGCCAGAAACAATATTAATTTTAAAATATTTACCATTCCTGCTGCATGATAGAGAAATGGTGCAGGAGGCTTGCAGCTTAATCTAAGGTAAGACTTTAAGATGACTAAGATGTAGACTGTCTATGAAATATTTTTAGTGTTTTCATCTACAAATGTGCTATAGCAGATTCCCAAAGGACACATTTAAAGGGATATTGTGCATTAGATTTTTCTTTGCATAAATGTTTTGTAAATGACCCATTTATATAGCCTATCTCAGTTTTTTTTGTAAAAAGGTATAGTTTTGCTTGGTTTTAAAGGGACAGTATGCACTCACTTTCATATAACTGCATGTAATAGACACTACTATAAAGAATAATAAGCACAGATACTGATATAAAAATCCAGTATAAAATGGTTTAAAAACGTACTTAGAAGCTTCCAGTTTAACTCTGCTGAAAAGTTAGTTGGAAAGCCCACTGCAAGTGGGAAATAAGACACCCCCCCTCCCCCTTCTTTTGCATATGAAAAGACCCTTTACACAAACAGGAGCAAGCTGGAGAAAGCTGACGGTATTCAAATAAAACTTTGGGGCTTGGTTAGGAGTCTGAAAATCAGAGCAATGTTATTTAAAAATAAACAAAACTATACATTTATTGAAAAAAAAAAACTTTATAGGCTTTATAAATAGATCATCAGCAAAGAAAAAATGAGTGTATAATGGCCCTTTAAGTAATGTTGTGCTGATTTTCAGACTCCTAACCAAGCCCAAGTATTCTTCCCAGAAATTAATATTTTAAACACATTAGTCATGCAGAGGAAAAATAAAGTTATTATTTTGTTGTCTGTTTCATTTTCTCCGTGTACAATGGCATTTCTCACCAGGTATGCGTCTCTGAAGATAATTGTAAGAAATTAAACAAGTCTGCCCTTTCTATACAGCCTGTCCTAGCTAAGCCTTATCTTTTATATATAGAAACACACATCTACTTTCTCTGGCAGTCTAGTTGCAATAAAGGTCAACTGCTTGTCAATTCAACATTTAAACCTGATAAAGCTTTGTGAAATCCTGCAATGATATTTAATTAAGAATAAATGACACTCTTTGCTAGGAATTATATTTTTCAAGGTTTTAAGCTGTTTCTGCCTCTGTGACTCTTCCACTTTGAAAGCGGAAGGTATGTGTCACGATCAACACTTGATATAGGGTAAAGCACTACATTAATAACAATTATATTTACTAGTAACAGTATTTAATTACACAAATAAAAAAAATAAGTTCCACCACTGGAAATATACACAGTTTCAAAAAAACATGTTGAAATTTTCTGGAGACTCTTCATTAATTAAGACCAACTGAGATAAAAAGTTATTAAAAAGGTTTTATAAAGTTAATATCCAATATATTCCTTTAAAATTAGATATACAATCCTACTGGGAACACACTAAATGTAACAACTGTTTTGATAAAGAACCTAAGGCTATCCATTGAAAAGTACAGAGCACTGTGTTTTACTGGTCATTAAGAAACATTGAATAAGTTGGATACAAAACACCAAGAGGAGATAGTCTGCAGGTGGACTCGTGATCACAGTTTGCGGAAGGAAGACATAGAGAGACAGACAAGTGAGATGTTGAAGCATTAGGTCTGAGACCGTGTTGTGCTGAAGAGCCTCAGACACACTGAGAATCTGAATGGACAGAATCATCTGCAATAAACATCACTAGAGAAACTCCAGATCAGATATTTCCAGACCATTAAGAGGCAGGTGTGAATACAATGATGACACTGCAGTGAAGAAACCCGGTGAGCTACAAAAGTCCATTCCCAGGGAGATTTGATACCTAATTTTAAAGGAATATATTGGATTTGATCTTTAAAGAACTTTTTAAGAATTGATTTTCACTTGGTCGGTTTTAATTGATGAGTAGTTCCCATAAAATGTCAACATATTTTTATATTTTTTGAAGCTGTGTATATTTCCACTGTTAGAACTTAGTTTTATGTGTGGAATTACATTTTGTTATTAGTAAATATTATTGTTATTAATGCAGTGTGTTGTGTGGTTATATAGGCTATAAGTGCACTTTATCTTTATCGAGTATTTGTTTATTGGGACTGTAGGCACAGGACGGTGTCATTTATAATGCTGCTAATATCATTGTTTAGGAATATTGACAACAGAACTTGTGGTGTTTAGTATGGGCTTGATTTATCATTTATGGGTGGACAGGGGTGAACATATTCACCCCTGTCTGCCCAAGCTCTCCTCTGTCGGGCAGAAGTCCACTGCTGGAATTTAATATTGCACACAAGTGCTATTTTGAGCTTGTGCGCAATCCCGCCCCCTGCCCGCGCACAGCTAATCACATGCAGGCAGGAGCTGTCAATCTCCCCAGTCGGACGAGGCCAGGAAGACTGAAATTCTCCATCTAAGAGGTTAAGAAGAGGGCAGGGAAGTAGCGGTTTGATGACCGCTGCTTGGTAAATCATGATTGCAGGTTCTCTTCTGAGAACCTGCAGTCATAGGGGAGGAGAAGGGCTTGATAAATCGAGCCTTATTTGTCAAACCAACAACAATCTACTGAACAAAAACAAAATCTGATTTGAAATTTATCTTTTCAACTTCTCAAAATGTATATATTTATAAATGTTTAACATGTATGCTTTTTAAAAAAGAGTGATATATTACTGTGAGTTATTTTCAGTAGCAAAATCATTTAAATTATAATCTTCATTTACTATTGCAGACTATACATCTCATAAGGCAACACAATATTATTCCAGGGTTCTGTGAAATCTTTAAAAGGACACTGAACCTACATTTTTTTTCTTTCGTGATTCAGATAGAGCATGACTAGTGATGTCGCGACTCGCGAATAGTTCGCCAGCGAATAGTTCCCGGCAAACATAGCTTGTTCACCTTCGCCACGGCGAACAGTGATGTTCGGTCCGCCCTCTATTCGTCATCATTGAGTAAACTTTGACCCTGTAACTCACAGCCAGCAGACACATTCCAGCCAATCAGCAGCAGACCCTCACTCCCAGGCCCTCCCACCTCCTGGACAGCATCCATTTTAGATTAATTTGGAAGCTGCATTCTTAGTGAGAGGAGGGACAGTGTAGCTGCTGCTGATTTAATAGGGAAATCGATAGCTAGGCTAGTGTATTCACTGTCCACTACAGTCCTGAAGGACTCATCTGATCTCTGCTGTAAGGACAGCACCCCAAAAAGCCCTTTTTAGGGCTAGAACATCAGTCTGCTTTTTTTTTTCCTGTGTAATCTAATTGCAGTTGCCTGCCTGCCACCGTGTGTGTCAGGCTCACAGCGTATACTGTACCCACTTGCCCAGTGCCACCACTCATATCAGGTGTAACAGTAGTGTACATTTAAAAAACAAAACACTTTTTTTACTGTGAAATAATAGCAGTCAGTGGAGGGGGGCGGGATCGTGGACGGGGATGTCCGGGGGCGCGCACGGACTCGCGCGTGCATGGGAGAGCGGGCGCGTGCACCGGGAGGGAGCGGGTGGGAACCACTACACTACAGAAAAAGTTGGTGTAAAATTTTAAAAAAAAAAGGAATAAAAAAAAAAAAAAAAGATCAGGCAGCTGCCAGTACCCAAGATGGCCGCCAATAAGGCAGACGGGGAGGGTTAGAGAGCTGTTTTGGGGGGGATCAGGGAGGTTGGGGGCTAAGGGTGGATGCTACACCACAGCATATGTAAATATGCTAAAAAAATAATTAAACAAAATTTAAAAACCTTTTATTTTAGTACTGGCAGACTTTCTGCCAGTACTTAAGATGGCGGGGACAATTGTGGGGTGGGGGAGGGAAGGGAGCTGTTTGGGAGGGATCAGGGGGTCTGATGTGTCAGGTGGGAGGCTGATCTCTACACTAAAGCTAAAATTAACCCTGCAAGCTCCCTACAAACTACCTAATTAACCCCTTCACTGCTAGCCATAATACACGTGTGATGCGCAGCAGCATTTAGCGGCCTTCTACTTACCAGAAAGCAACGCCAAAGTCATATATGTCTGCTATTTCTGAACAAAGGGGATCCCAGAGAAGCATTTACAACCATTTGTGCCATAATTGCACAAGCTGTTTGTAAATAATTTCAGTGAGAAACCTAAAGTTTGTGAAAAAGTGAACATTTTTTTTTTATTTGATAGCATTTGGCGGTGAAATGGTGGCATGAAATATACCAAAATGGGCCTAGATCAATACTTTGGGATGTCTTCTAAAAAGGGGAAAGAAATTGAAAAATGGCCTTGGTCCTTAAGGGGTTAAAAAAAACTAGAAATTCGACTGTGAAATATTAGCAGTCAGTTTCCTTCACACGTGTGCGTTTCAGGGCCTGCCAGGGTACAGTATCACACCAGTGCAACTCATATTTGGTGTAACAGTAGTGTACATTTTAAAAAAAATACAATTTTGACTGTAATAGATTGAATAGCAGTTAGTTGTCTGCAAGCGTGTGTAAGGCCTACAGCGTCTACTCTGCCAACTTCTGCCAGTGCACAGTGCCATTCATATCTGTTGTCACAGTAGCTTGCACGCATAGTACCACTAATTGAAAAAAAAATGACAGGCAGAGGCAGGCCACCCCGCAGGGGCCGTCGTGTTCGTGGTGCTGTGATTCCCGTTGGCCATAGAATAATGCCCAGTGTTCAGAGGCCACATACCATGAACTCAAAAAGTTCTGAGGACATAGTTGACTGGCTAACACAGGACACCCAATCTTCTACAGCTTCCGCTCGGAACCTTGACGCACCATACTCCTCCAGCTTAGCTTCGGGCACCTCTCAAGTTACCACTCGCCCGCCTGCCGCCACCACCAACACTAGCACCACAGCCGCTTCACTTGATCTGTCAGAGGAGTTATTTACACATCAGTTGTAAGAAATGAGTGATGCGCAACCATTATTGCCAGAGGATGTAGATAACAGGGATATGTCTCAGTCAGGCAGCATTACACACATGGACGTACGGTGTGATGATGATGATGTTGTACCCGCTGCGGGACTTTGGTCTGTAACTGTGAAGCGGGCGTAACCCTTACACTACCTGATCGATACAACATCATACCTGATGTTTTAAAGCACGTTATTCCAAACAATTTAGGAATGTTAGGTGATTTATGCCCTTTGTGGATTAAAACCAGACTCTGCATCAACTATGTAATTTTCCATGGGAGATTTGCCATGGATCCCCCTCCGGCATGCCACAGTCCAGGTATTAGTCCTCTTGAAACAACGTTTCCATCACTATTGTGGCCTGAAAGAGTCCCTGTGGGTTTTAAAATTCGCCTGCCTATTGAAGTCTATGGGGGTTCACCCAGTTCGCCCGTTCGTGAACTTTTGCGGAAGTTCGCGTTCGCCTTTCGCGAACGGAAAATTTTATGTTCGCGACATCACTAAGCATGACATTTTAAGCAACTTTCTAATTTACTCCTATTATCAAATTTTCTTTATTCTCTTGGTATCTTTATTTGAAATGCAAGAATGTAAGTTTAGATGCCGGCCCATTTTTAGTGAACAACCTGGGATGTCCTTGCTGATTGGTGGATAAATTCACCCACCAATAAAAAAGTGCTGTCCAGAGTGCTGAACTAAGAAAAAAGCTTAGATGCCTTCATTTTCAAATAAAGATAGCAAGAGAACAAATAAAAACTAATAATAGGAGTAAATTAGAAAGTTGCTTAAAATTGCATGCTCTATCTGAATCGCAAAATAAAAAATTTGGGTTCAGTGTCCCTTTAAGTTCTAAGGAACATAGGGTGCTATGAAATATTGTTTTTTTTAAGGATCTGTTAAGGTTGTGTGCAGTATTGGATTTTCAATGGATCTTCTAGTTGAAAGCTATACGTTGCGCTCCAGTGAAAGCCGAAATTGTGCTATAATATTTAGCGCTTCTTGATACTTGGGGGCCTATTTAACAAAGGTCTGTCGGACCTGATCCAACAGTGCGGATCAGGTCCGCAAGACCTCAGTGAATGCGGAGAGCAATACACTCTCCGTATTCAGCATTGCACCAGCAGCTCTTGTGAGCTACTGGTGCAACGCCGCCCCCTGCAGGGGGGTGTCAATCAACCCGATCGTACTCTATCGGGTTGAATTGCGGTGATGTCTGTCCGCCTCCTCAGAGCAGGCGGAGAGGTTATGGAGCAGCGGTCTTCAGAAACGGCCCTCAAGCTCCATCTGGAAGTAAAGTGTAAGGATTAAAAAAAAGTTGCATAAAACATATCAAAAGCGTATTGAAATAAATGATTACACTCATGTATACATATTTTAATTAACAAATATTATATAAATATTGGTTTTAAAAAGGTTAAAAGGAGTATGGTATATGTTTATGTATGTATGGATGTGTATATATGTCTATATATGGGTATACATGTGTATTTATGTGTTTTATGTGTTTATAGCTGTAAATATGTATGTGCTCACATACATACACATATACACACACACACAGTTTTGAGCCCTTCCCAGTCAAATACCTTTACACCCTGTTCCAAATTATTATGCCAATGATATTTTTCTCATTTACCTAAATAATTGATGTAAACAACAGTCAGCATAATTCTCATGTTATCAACTATTAAGAGTACAATTCAAATTTTATTGAACAAACTTCCTAATGATAACAGTATTTTTTTTTTCAAAATAAAAAACTTACAATGCACTATTCCAAATTATTACGCACAGTAAGTTTCAAAGCACTTTATAGGTTGTAAAGAACTGAAAATTGTCATTTGTTGTGTTTGCAGCATATTTACTGAAATCAAAAGCTATTTCAATCAAACTTTGAACAACATTTTAACTTTCTTAAACATTTTAACAGGTCACGTTACATTTTAACATAGGACCCCTTATTTGATAGCAGCTTCACAAGTCTTGCAACCATTGAACTTGTGAGTTTTTGGACAGTTTCTGCTTGAATTTGTTTGCAAGATGTCAGAATAGCCTCTTAAAGCTGCTGTTTGGATGTAAACTGCCTCCCACCCTCATAGATCTTTTGCTTGAGGATGCTCCAAAGGTTCTCAATAGGACTGAGGTCATGGGAGGATGGAGCCCACACCATGACTTTCTCTCCTTTTATCCCCATTGATGCAGAGGTATTGATGCAGCCATTGATGCAGAGGTATTCTTTGCAGCATGAGATGGTGCATTGTCATGCATGAAGATCATTTGATTACGAAAAGCATAGTTCTTCCTTCTGTACCAGGGAAGGAAGTGGTCAGTCAGGAACTCCACATACTTTGCAGAGGTCATCTTTACGCCTTCGGGGACCCTAAAGGGGCTGACCAGCTCTCTTCCCATGATTCCGGCCCAAAACATGACTCCACCACCGCCTTGCTGACGTCGCAGCCTTGTTGGAACAGGGTGGCTATCCAGCAACCATCCACTACTCCATCCATCTGGACCATCCAGCGTTGCACGGCACTCATCAGTGAACAGGACTGTTTGAAAATTAGTCTTCATTAATTTTTCTGCCCAATGCAGCGGTTTCTGCTTGTGAGCATTGGTTAGTGGTGGCCAAATGGAAGGTTTATGCACAGTGGCAAGACTCTGGAGGACTCTACACCAGATGTCCGTGGGACTGCAGAGGCACCAGCAGCTTCAAATATCTGTTTGCTGCTATGTAATGGTATTTTAGCAGCTGCTCTCTTGATCCGATGCATGGATCTGGCAGAAATCTTCCTCAATGTGCCTTTATCTGCACGAACCAGTCTGTGCTCTGAATCAGCCACAAATCTCTTAATAGTGCAAAATATCTAATGTTTTCATACCTCGTCCAAGGCATTGAACTATTTCACTCTTTTCGGCAGCAGAGAGATCTTTTTTCTTCCCCATATTGCTTGAAAATGGTGCCTTTAGTAGTTTTTCCTTTAATTGGGCTCACCTGGCAATCTAATTATCACAGGTGTCCGAGATTGTTTTCAGTGATCAAAAGAGCCCTGAGACACAATGCCATCCATGAGTTAAAGGGAAAAAATTTTTTTAATCTTTGTGACACTGAAATAGAATTTGCATAATAATTTGGAACAGGGTGTAGACATGCAATATCATTTTTATTCATTTTTACATGCTTTAATTCCGATGTTCTTCACTTAAAAAAAAAAAAACTTTTAATTTTAAAATATCTTTTTATATATCCATCTATATATCTATATCTATCTATTTATCTGTCTGTCATCTTTCTACTGAATGTAAATAATCTATCTACTGAATGTAAATATATTGGCACACAACCACTTGCAAATATAATTGCCTACCAAAATCAACTATGCTTTTTTATTAAAATTGGGATTGGATCTTAGTCACACAATATGGCCATATTCTGCTTAGCGATTCCCCAATTTACAAGGTGTCTCATTGTTGTCTGGTCCTAACACTACAGTACTTTGCCTTTATGGGCTGCATCTTTCCTGCTACTCTCTTTATGATAAAATGTGACTCCCTGGCTCTACATAAGAACACCTGAGTTTGAATGGGGTGCTTTAATTAATGGGAGATGGTCTTTCCTTTTTAAAATACAATTCTGCAAAGTATGGTTTAGTAGACATGTGCATTTGTTTTCGTATGAATGCACATTTGTGACGAAAATTGAATTTTCGTTTCTTTTTAACGAAAGAATATCTGACGAAATGCACCAATGAAAATGAAAGAAAACAAAAAAATACTGACGAAAATCATCAGTATTCATTTGTTTACTTTATTATTTTTTTAACGGGTGAATACTTACCTTAGGGCATTCTCCGGAGAACATTAAATTAAATATTGTAGCTACAGGTGTAAAGTTTTAACCAAAATTAATGTAAAATGTTAACTAAAATTAAGCCACAAACAGAGTTTAAATACATAGTTAAATTAAGCAGGAAAGCTTCAAATATTATGGAATACAATTTACACAAATATAGCTGTAACAGAGCACTATATATTACTAACAAGCTGGGCATGAGCACAAAGTAGTCAGAACACCAATGCATATATTACCTATGATTTCTCTGATTTACGTACAATATACAAATGCCGCCATCTTGTATGTTAATAGCCTTCATTACAACTCAGAATAAAAGATAGACCAAGCTACAATGCATAACATATATCTAAAGGAACATTACACTGAATAGTTATTCTCCCCATTAAGCTTTAATCAAAGAAAAGGCTTCAGGATGGAGTGTATTCATTTTACTTAACCCCTTCACTGCTAAGCATAATACTACAAACTCAGCCTGCACACTATAAGAATACCTCCTTAGCTTAGCCCCCCTCAACCTCCTTCTTCTAAGCCTCTGTTCTTCTGAGTCTTCTCTCTTCAGGTCCATACCACTCACAGTCTTCTCCAATTCCTGTTGTGCTTGTGCCGCTCAGTCTCCTTCTTCCTCTGTATGGCATATACACTATTCTGCCTTCTATATGCTGCTCGTTCTGTTTGGTGCTTCTTCCTAAAGCTGCTGATACTAATGCTGGTCCAGGCTCCTCTGCGGTGATTTGAAACCTGCTCACAGGAATGTTTGCGGAACTCTCAGTGCAGCAATGTGCGCAGGACCATGAGTGCCAGAACTGAATAAAATTTAATTAAAAAGTTATAATTTACGTTTACATATTTCTATATTGTACAATTGTACGGAATATTTAATTTTCAGTGTCCACTCTGACATTACCCTTATATTCTTTTATTGCTAAACTCAGCTTCTCATCCATGAATCACAAAAAGGGACTTGGGTACTGTGACATTTGGTAAATATTTAACTTGGTGGAGCAATATATTCTGCACGTTTCCCAACCTTTGTGCACGCCTGCATATGTGTCCTCTGCTGGAAAACATATTAAAATCTACTTAAACACTGCAATTCTACAAATCACAAATTATGAATTATCTTACAGAAATAATTATAAACATTATGTTTTAGCTAAATAACATTTTTATTTGTATATTAATTAAGAAAGTATATTAAAATATCCACAAATAAACACTTTAGTGTAAACAAAGTATATCATTTATGTTAAGAGTATTTAATTTCCATAACTTTCATTAGTTGTTATCTTTGGTTGCTTTATTAACCAACCAGATGTTTATTAATTCTAAGACTTGGCATGCATACACAGAACCTTGACAAAGTCTTGCTGTGCTTGGAGGAAAAGCAAATAAACTGTGGGACGTCTGTTGTCCCAGATGAGAGTAGCAGATCATGTGAGCACTCTGATCAATCACATAGAGCAGATTGTGGAAGACAATTCTGTATACTCATGCCAAGATCCTCCATCAATAGCAGTATGATTAGAAGCATTTAAATAGAGATGTATCTTTACTCCAACAAGGATATGTATCTTCTTTGGACTGTGAACAGAACACAGAAGGGGGACACAAGATACTTTATACTATAACAATATAATAATCTTCCAAAGTGTCAAAGACTCTCAAGAGGAATGCTCCAAAAAAATATTGCTAAAAAATGCATTTGGGAAATTTGCAGTATCTCAGTTTACTCAGTTGACAATTCTTTCCAAGTAAAACTTTGGGCCCTCGGGTTAAGCAGGATAATCTACATATGTATAATTGCAATAAGTAAAAAAATCCACAATGGACCATTAAGCTCAGATATTGGCTAGCTGATACCTTAAAGGGCCATTATAGGGCATGTAAGTTTAAAGGAACAGTTCACCCAAAACAATTATCCCCTTTAACTTATTCCCAATGATCCTTTTAACCTGCTAGAGTGTATTAAATTGGTTACAAGTAGCTCCTTTACTCCTATTTCAGCATTTGAAATAGCTGATTTTGCCTGTGGTAACGCCACCTACACTGAACAAATTAATACTGGAGTATAGACTATTGAATAGCCTAAGTATACACAGCCAGCAGAAGAGATTACACTCTCAGTGGGATGCAGGGTAGTTAAAGGGACACTAAACCCAAATTTTTTCTTTTGTAATTCAGAAAGAGCATGCGATTTTAAGCAACTTTCTAATTTACTCCTATTATCAATTTTTCTTTGTTCTCTTGCTATCATTATTTGAAAATGAAGGCATCTAAACTTTTTTATGGTTTCAGTACTCTGGACAGCACTTTTTTATTGGTGGATGAATTTATCCACCAATCAGCAAGGACAACCCAGGTTGTTCACAAAAATGGGCCGGCATCTAAACTTACATTCTTGCATTTCAAATAAAGATACCAAGAGAATGAAGAAAATTTGATAATAGGAGTAAATTAGAAAGTTGCTTAAAATTGTATGCTCTATCTGAATCACGAAAGAAAATTTTTGGGTACAATGTCCCTTTAAGTAATAAAATTATAATTTTCCATTGTTCTCTCTATGTATTGAGCTTTGGTGTTCCAGCCAAATAAAAGATAAGGAAGCAAGTCTGTTTATACAAATTTAGAACAATGAGATCTGATATGACCTTTAAGTTCAACCCATTGTAATAGGCTGTGGTTTCAAAGCACAAAATCAGCTACTTTATATACACAAATAAGCATGAAAATGGAATTTCTCAAATATTTTATACTCTGCAGTTGGTATAACAAGTCATTTAAAATACATTAATGGAAAAACTATTTTACAGTGTACTGTCCCTTTAACACTACTGACCCTGCAAGTATATGGGCTCCATTTATCAAACTATAATTGCAGCTTTGGAGCCCTACAAATGCAGACTTCTTAACCTGGCCAACCAGGATGATTGAAAAGCCCTGCTCTTTTGCAATTGGTGGAGCAAAATTAGGGGGCTTGGCTGAATAAGCATTTGCTCGTGCAGTGATTACTGCTGGCAGCAGATACTTCCCAGGTAGGTCCCTGGTAACGAACCTTGATAAATTAGACCTTTAACCACTTTAAAGGGGTTCAACACTGATCAGACACAATAACTAAGCCATAGCGGCATTCACATGAATCTACTGATTGGCTCAGTGGCCATGCTAAAACCGCAGGTAACTTTGTACTATAATGGCTCTTTAATGCAGCAAAAGTAAATGACAAACATGTTCAGTATCACACAAAGTATTGCGCACCTCAACAATTACTGATACAATATATTTTTATTGTTGTCTTTCATGATTCAGATAGAGCAAACTATTTTAAAATAATAATAACAAAAATAGAAACAAAAAAAAAATTCTGATTCACCTTTGTAATCAACTTTACTTCACTCTCCTCGTATTCTTTGTTGAAGAGAATACTTAGGTAGAGTCAGGAGTGTGCACATTTAGACAAGTATATGTAGTATCTCTATGTTAAAGCCTTTTGCAGTTCTTTTTTTCTATCACCTAAAACCTTATATCTTTAATCCCTAATAACTTTTTAATGCAATTTTTTTTAAATTATTTTATTAGATGATGCTATTATAAGTGTAACTGTACTGTTAAATGTATTTTTGTTGTATTTTGTGTCAATTTTTATGTGAACCCGATGCACGTTAAATTCAATTGCGCTTGAGCGAACGTGTTAAATTTCAACTTGTAATACGCACACTGCTTCTGATGCGCACAAACACCCGTATTCTGTTTTCATTTACTGTTTTGCAAGATGACTGCCCAATGCCTTATGATGTAAAGTTAAACATGCAATCCAACTTACAGATTAGTAGAATCCAGCAGAGTAGCTTAACTCAGACAAATTCCACAGCAGAGATTTATGAATCCTTCATGCTTTATTGTTGCAAAACAAGAATTCTGAGGTTCCAGAAGTGGTAATTGCCAGGTAAAAAGAATTTGCCTCTACAAAGCTATTAGCAGAGAGTTCTAGCAAACTTACACATTGAAAGTGAAACTAATTTACACACACAAGTGAAACAAAATGGAGGCAGGAAGTGACCTCAAAAAGGTCAGAGGTAGCACATAGAATATACATTAAATTGAATACAATGATAAAACATAACACTAGAGGGAGCACAAGAACTAAAATAGCATTTAAAGATGTACATATGAATATATGGACAGAACACTCCCCGTCTGGTATCTGTAGATACCACTATATAAATCAAACAATAAACAATAAACATAAAAATGTTGATTGAAGTCTCTTTATCCATGAGATCTGCAAGACAAAGAAAGAGAGAAAACATACAAAATGCAATTGCAAACATAAGTCCATGTTGTTTTAACATGATAATTCTTGAATAGAAGCAGGGCTGGCACTGTCCCCTGTAGTCATCTCTCTATTGTAATCCTTACAAATTGTCAACCAGTGTCTATGTTTATAATCACAGTCAATGTGAAATAGAAGAAGTACAACTTCTGTAATCCAAGACCAGGTACACTGGTAAGAAGTGTAGTAGCTTGAAGATGGTTCTCTTTATCAGGTTCCACAAACTGAAATGTAGTACTGGTTGATGTTGTATCTGTAGCGTTTAGCAAGAATGCGGGTCCTGTCAACCATGTCAATTTCATGAATTGTGCTGAAGTTAATGACCTGGTTACAAGATCTGCAGTATTTTGGTTAGTAGGTACATAATACCATTGCTCTGGTTTTGTAGATATCCTGATGTGTTCTACTCGGTTGCTGATAAATCCTTCATGTGGTTTTTCTTCAATGTCAGTCACTTTTAGGTAGGCCACAGCTGCATTAGCTTCTATAGATGCATCTGAGAAGATGTAGATCTCTGTAGCTGTTGATAGAGATGTAAAAGCATAACACCGTGGAATACAGAGCTTTTCAAGAGCCTTCAAAGAATCCTTCCACTTTTCCCACATCTGACGTTTCTCTATAGGTAGTAAAGTATCCCAGGATTTTGACTCAGATGAAAGCTGTCTAAGCAGAGACTTTCCTTGTATAGTCACTGGAGCTACAAACCCCAGTGGGTCATAAAGACTGTTAATAATTGATAAAACACCACGTCTAGTGTATGGCTTTTCATCAGTAGAAACTTTGAAAACAAATTCATCAGTTGATATGTTCCAATGTAGACCAAGACTCCATTGTACAGGTGGTGTATCTGTACCTAGATCTAAGTCTTTGAGGTCCGTTGCATGGTCTGCTGGAGGAAAGGCTTTCAACACCTTGCTGCTGTTTGAGACTATTTTATGAAGCCTTAGGTTTGCTACAGATAGCATCTTTTGTGTTCTTTTAAGCAGATCAATGGCTTCTTCATCTGTCGGTACAGACTTGATTCCATCATCCACATAGAAGTCTCTTTCTACATATTGTCTGGCATCTGTTCCATATTCCATTTCACCTTCTTGAGCTGTTCTTCTTAGTCCATATATTGCCACTGCAGGTGATGGACTGTTGCCGAAAACATGCACTCTCATGCGATAATCTATTATCTCAGCACTAGTATCATTGTTGTGATGCCACAAAAACCTGAGGTAATTCCTATTGTCTTCTCTAACAATGAAACAATAGAACATCTGTTGTATGTCAGCCATGAATGCTACAGGTTCTTTGCTGAACCTGATCAATACTCCTAAGAGACTGTTAGTAAGGTTAGGTCCAGTAAGAAGAACACTATTGAGTGACATGCCTTCATACTGTGCACTTGAATCAAACACAACCCTTATTTGACCTGGTTTGCGTGGATGATAGACGCCAAATGAAGAAAGATACCAACATTCTTCACCTTCTTTTAGTGGAGGAGCTGGCTCTGCATGCTTATTTTCAAATATCTTCTGCATGAATGATACAAAGTGTTCTTTTATCTTCGGATCTTTCTTTAGAGTACGTTGTAAGGAAGAAAGTCTAGAGAGTGCTTGAACTCTGTTGTTGGGTAACCTTTGTCTTGGATTGCGAAATGGCAGAGGGGCTACCCAACTGTTTGAGTCATCCTTGTAAAACTCTTTGTCCATTAACTTAAGAAATTCTTTATCTTCGACAGAAGGAGCTAGTTTATTGTCATGCTGTGTTGTGTGGAACACTGTACTTCCAATGTTGTCATCATCTGGTAAGGGAGTAACTATATCATCTTGACTGGCATAGTATGAATGTTCATAGATTCCAGGTTTCTCCTTTACATGGTAGTGATTTGGGCATGGCTCAAAGTAAGATGGACGTCCATTAATTAACACATTAGTTTTCAAGGAGTTAGTAATATCTGTTCTGTAGATTTTTCCTATACAGGCATCTCCAACTATTACCCAGCCAAGGTCAAGTCTCTGAGCGTATGGAGAATTATGAGGTCCATTACATTGCTGGCGTACCTTGTGTATTCTTAGAATGTCTCTACCAAGTAAAAGCAATATCTGGGCATTCTTCTCTAGAGCTGGTATGTAACTAGCTATGTGTTTCATGTGAGGATGGTAATGTGCTATTTCTGGTGTAGGAATCTCATCCCTGTTATCTGGAATTTGATTGCATTCAATAAGTGTAGGTAAAGGCAACTGTATACCATCTGTAATAGAAGCTATTATGAAATCACTAGCTCTTCTTCCTTTTGTTTCAAACTGGCCTGCACATGTACCAAGGGTGTAAGATGAAGGATTACCATTTACGTTGAATATGTTGAAGAATTCAGTTCTAGCCAGTGATCGATTGCTTTGATCATCCAGAATTGCATACATTCTTACTGATTTATCAGGCTCTCCCTTAGGATACACTTTAACAAGACATATTTTAGAGCAGGACCTTCCACTAAGTCCTTCACCGCATATTTCAGTACATTTTGAAGCAACAGATGTTTTGTTTGTTGTCTCTTCTGCTTTCTCCCCGCCATGCTTTTCAGCAGGGGCAATACTTTCAAGTGGAAGGGAACTTGAAGACTCTGGGTGGAGAGCAAACACATGTCTGTCACTATTGCATTCTGAACATCTAATATTGGCTTTACAGTTTCTAGAAAGATGATCTGTTGAAGCACAGCACCTGAAGCATAGTCCATAATTTTTAAGAAGCTCTATGCATTCTTGCAAAGGTTTTTCTCTAAAGCTACGACATTTCTTAAGTGGGTGAGGCTTCTTGTGCAATGGACATTCTTGAATTAAATTCTTTAATTTCTCACTTTGCATTTCCTGTCTGGAAGGTGCTACATCTGTCTTTTGGACAAATACTGATTTCTTTGAGTTCTTGAATCTTGAAGTTTCTTTCTCATGTTCTGGAGAAGTCACCGCCCACTGATTTAATTCGGTTAAAGAGAAACTTGGATCATTTCTTGTTTTTGCTATATCTTGGATGAACTTACTGAAAAAGGAAAAGGGATGGAATGATACATTATTCTCTTGCTTGTATCTTGATCCTTGTGTTGCCCATTTATCTTGAAGAGCATGAGGTAACTTCGCCACAATTGGATTTACACCTTGTGCAGTATCAAGATAACACAGTCCTGATAGACATGGATCTGCTTTAGCTGCTTCTAGTTCCAGCAGAAGATCACTTAACTCTTGTAGCTTGCTATTGTCCCTAACTGTGACTTTTGAAAATTTTTGTATTTTCTTTAAAAGGGCATTTTCAATTACTTCTGGACTACCATAAGTCTGATCCAAACGTTCCCAAATCATTTTTAAACCTACAACTGGGTTGTCTACATGGACAGCTCTGAGCCTCTTGACACGTTCTGCAGATTCAGCACCTAACCACTTTACCAGCAGATCAAGCAATTCTCTAGCAGATATACCTAAATCTTCAACAGCAGTCTTGAATGTAGACTTCCAAGATCTGTAGTTCTCTGGCAGATCATCAAATTTTGTAAGACTTGTATTAGTAAGCTCACGTCGAATCATATACCTTGCAAACTCAGACATCTCTAACCTTTCAGTCTTTGTTACTGGAGGTGCCTGAAGATCACTTGGGTAATAGGAATTGAATGCTGAGGGATAGTATTGGTTCGCTGATACATTTAATCCAGCTGAAGCCTTTTCTTTCACTGATCTTAATGGAGGTGACTGTGATGGACCCCATACTTGTTTGTTTACAAGAGGTTGTGTGATTTGTGCATTGACACCTGAGCTGCTTATCCGCTGAATGGCATCTGTTCTGGCTGGAGCAATTGGATAGCTATTGAGATGTAAATCATTTGTGGTAGGGTGCACATCATTCCAACCTCTGTCTTTATGAGCATTGCCTCCTTCTTCCTCTTCAAAGGAGTTGTAGTGTTTTCCACTCTGGTTAAGAACATAATACATGTTCTCTTCTCTGGGTAGTCTGATCCCACCAGACTGACAGAATATTCTAGGAGCTCTTCTGTATTGGCTGCCTCAAGTACCTTTAATCTTGCCATGGCAACAGCTACTTCTTTTTCATTTTGCAGTATTTCTAAATCTGTTTCTTTTTTTGCTGCTTCTAATTCTTTTTCCTTCTCCCATTTTGCTGCTTCTAATTCTTTTTCCTTCTTCCATTTTGCTGCTTCTAATTCTTTTTCCTTCTCCTGTTTTGCTGCCTCCATTTTCAGTGTTGCTTCTTTTTTGCTAAAAGAGGCGCACACCATTGCAGCTTCTGCTTCTGCACGTGCTTTGATAATGGCGGAGCTTATAGATGAAGAGGAAGTACTTCTAGATTTAGCAGAGCGAATTGTTGAGGCAGCACGCTGTGATCTGGATTCTAGCAAGTCTGCAATCCTGCTTTCAACTGTTGCTAATGTGCTTTGCACTAGTTTCTTGCACTGTAGATTAGATTCATTAAACTGGGTTTGAATTTGCACAGTTTCCTCAACATTAGTTTTTGATAGCAGATTAAAATATTTGCGTGACAACCTTTCATAATTTTCATAACAAGCATTAAGTCTGTCAGCAATCTTGTTTAACTGTTCTTTATCATTAATAGTTTCATTTGCTAAAGATACACATTTTCTAAGCTTCTCCCACATTTCATCCAATGCATCCACTAATTCATCTTTCTCAGCTTGATAACTTTGTATGACTTTCTCAGTGGGTTTTATTGTACGCTGTGGTCTAATGCTCTGCTCTATCTCCTGTGACAGTGTATCTTGTATTGCAAGTTCTTTTTCAGACATTTTAAGTAACTAGATTAGAGCTATTTTAACTGCAGTCATAAATTTCTCTGAGGAAACTGACAGATTATACAAAGTTCAGTGTATACTTCTCTGTTGCAGATATCTTGTGTGAGAGTGCAGATGTTTAATGAAATCTTCCTTGTTAAATGCAGAAACATTTACTGAGCTGTGTGCAGCAAGCAATGCAGCTTCTCATTTATATAATGTCCTTTAGTTACACACTGAGCAGTGTGCAGCTTCTCATTTATATTATATAAAGTCCTTAGTTACACACTGAGCTGTGTACAGTTTACCAAACATGAGTCTTTCTATTGAAGATTAATAACTCTGAAGGTATTCTTTTTACTATTCTGTTTTCATTTACTGTATTGCAAGATGACTGCCCAATGCCTTATGATGTAAAGTTAAACATGCAATCCAAGTTACAGATTAGTAGAATCCAGCAGAGTAGCTTAACTCAGACAAATTCCACAGCAGAGATTTATGAATCCTTCATGCTTTATTGTTGCAAAACAAGAATTCTGAGGTTCCAGAAGTGGTAATTGCCAGGTAAAAAGAATTTGCCTCTACAAAGCTATTAGCAGAGAGTTCTAGCAAACTTACACATTGAAAGTGAAACTAATTTACACACACAAGTGAAACAAAATGGAGGCAGGAAGTGACCTCAAAAAGGTCAGAGGTAGCACATAGAATATACATTAAATTGAATACAATGATAAAACATAACACTAGAGGGAGCTCAAGAACTAAAATAGCATTTAAAGATGTACATATGAATATATGGACAGAACAACCCGCAATAAACCCAATATCGCTTCCACACAACATTCAGCACGCTACTCGTAATCTAGCCCATAATTTTTAACATCCTATTATGAAATTGCAATATGCATTAAAGAGAATTTTTATTGGGCTCATTAAATGCAGTTTTCCTGCATATTTTTAATAAAAATGTGACTGTGCCATTTAAATTAGTTTTTTTTTGTCCATTTTCATTACCAGTTTGTAATCCATACTTGAATTATACATTTTACTTTGTGCTATTGATATATATAAATTACTTACTTTACTGAGCAGTATATTGTAAGGTATGTATGTCTCATTCCCATATAGAAATGTACGTAATACCCCTTACAGAGCTGACAATCAAACAATCATTTCTAGAATCCTGTAAAGAACCTCATAATACTAATCAATAATTATAAAGGGACAGTCTAGTCCAAAATAAACTTTTATGAGTCAGATAGGGCACACAATTTTAAACAACTTTCCAATTTACTTTTATTATCAAATTGGCTTTGTTCTCTTGATATTCGTTGTTTAAAGTTAAACCTAGGTAGGCTCATATGCTAATTTCTAAGCCCTTGAAGGCTGTGTTAATTTTGACGGCAAATTTAGATTTAGTCTTAGTTTTAGTCTTTTGACTAAAATACCATTTTTTTTAGTCATCTAAGTTGTTTTAGTTTTAGTCTAGTTTTAGTCGACTAGGGGCTCCATGTACTAAGAGGCGGGCGGACAGCTTCTTAACTCGCGAAGCTGTCCGCCCGCCTCCGCTACACACGGGCAGCGGATCTATTGATCCGCTTGCCCGTATGTATCATTACACACTCAGCGGAGTGTGTAATGCCCGCCCCTTCAGTCGCGCGACCAATCACGCGACTGAAGGGGCTGTCAATCACCGAGAGCGAGCGAGCTCTCGGTGATTTTGCTTCGCCACCTAAGAGGTGGCGTAGGGTGTAGGAAGCAGCGGTCTAATGACCGCTGCTTCTTACATTGCGGGAAGCAGGCTCGCATATGCGAACCTGCCCCGCAAAGGCTCCGGAGCAGCTTTCGCTGCTTCGTACATGGAGCCCTAAATCTTTAGTAGATTTTATTTGTTTAACATCTAAGGGGTTTAGTTAAAGTGTAATGCATAATTTAAGCATTTCCCTATAATTTCCATACTCATTATATACTCCAGGAGTAAACATAACACCTGTTATTATTTATGGAATTAAGGTTTAAACATGCAATACAGGCACAAATTTAGCCGTTGAGATATATAGCGTCTTTATTAAACTTAATAAAACCAAGTTTCATAAACAAACAGAAGTGCAACTTCAAAATATAAAAAAACAAACTGTATTGGCTGTAACACCATTGCACATATTACCCAATATAAAAACTTTAACAGTTCTCTGTTAATAATTAAAAGAAGTATCAAGCAAATCAACACAACAAACAGTTTCTGCAGCGAGCAACAGGCACAGCATAATTAACCCATACTCGTGGGTTATTATTATTTCTATAGGAAGAATCAATTGGTTGTTCACAAATTCAAAAATGTTTCGGCAACGAAATGAACACTGCTCTAGAACTTCCAAACTCATTATATACTCCTGGAGTAAAGGTTTGTTAACCTGTTTTTATTTATGGTATTAAGGTTTGAACATGCAATACAGATTAACAGATTTAACTGTTGTGGTATATAACATGTCTTTATCTTAAAATTAAATAAAACCAAGTTTTGTAAATTAACAAGAAGATAGCCTTGCTTTTTTTTTTTTACAAAAGAGCAGTAATTAGATATGGATAGATTATAACAAATTGCATAGTGTTAAGTTTACAGCAAATTTTAATTTAGTTTTAGTCATAGTCTTTAGTCATCAGAATTTCTTTAGTTTTATGCTCATTTTAGTCTAGTTTTAGTCGACGAAATTAACACTGATCTCAGGGCAATTTGACAGTTTGTCACAGTTAGAAAGTGCTAGTTCATGTGTGCCATATAGATAATATTGTGCTCACTCCCGTGGAGTTATTTATGAGTCAGCACTGATTAGATTATTTGTGTGTCTGTCAAATTAACTGAGATAAGGTAATCATAAAGGTAAGGTAGATTAATGTTGGTTATGCAAAAACTGGAGAATGGGTAATAAAGGGATTATCTAGGTTTTTAAACAATAACAATTTTCAAGTAGACTGTCCCTTTAAGTAATATCTTTTTGACCAGGGAGCTTTAAAGAATCAGACTTTTACACTCCCATTTAGTTTAAGAATTGACTTGATTTTAATAAATCAAATTATAAGAATTGCTAAAAAAAAATCTCACATTTTTTTGTTGGTGTTTTGTTTAATGTTTGAAAAGAATTGTAACATTAAGTTAACAAAATGTGCTGATGGTATAAAATTGTGGTTTCATGAATTGTAGGTTCTTAAATAAAAGGTCAGCTTCTGGGGTTCTGCACTTTTAAATATATTGTAAAATGCATTTGAACCTAAAATATTCACAGGCTGTGACAATGTGAAATTAGCATTTCATTTCTTTTTACTGATGAATAGTGACTTTTTCTGAGAACATTTCCTAATCAGTCTCTTTAAAGTAGATTTATGGTGAGTAATCCATACTGACAGATTTAGTTTAATGGAGGGGAAAAGAAATCAAGGACATAAAGAAAAATCATATGGAGGCTGTTCTATACAAAATTAAATCTATTTAAAATAAAACTGATGTATAAATATTGTATTTCCCTACAACAGTGTAAGTAGATTTAAATAGATTCTAAATATTATACCTTTGCCAGATTAGGATGCAAACTTGTACAAAGCAAGGGCCATAACAGAAATTAAATTTCATGGATGCGATTCTAAGAAATATGGGGATTTAGCCCAGTAAAAAAATACCCTATGGAGAATAGTATCCCTCTCTTACAAATGCACACACATTTTTCTATACGCATGCTCATGGGCATGCACACTCAAACACAAACACTTTCCTTCTTCATATTTATGTAGACACAGCAATCTCTGTGCTGGTAGAGCAGAATTTTGTGGGGCATGAAATGGGCAAAGGTAAAATATGGTCAAAAAGAAAAGATTAAAGCATAGTTAATAAGGAAATGCACTTATCTTAAAGGGACACTGAAACCATTTTTTTTATTTTGTGATTCAGATAGAACATGCAATTTTAAGCAACTTTCTAATTTATTCCTATTATCAATTTTTCTTCATTCTCTTGATAACTTTATTTGAAAAAGAAGGCATCTAAGCTATTTTTTTGGTTCAGCACCATGGAAAGCAATTGTTTATTATCGGTGGGGGAATTCATCCACCAATCAGCAAGAACAACCCAGGTTGTTCAACAAAAATTGACCGGCTTTAATTGTTGGCATGAAGTTATATATTTCTCACACTACGCACAGGGAATATCCCTACATAGATGGTAGTAGGCCACACACTATATCAGTATCCCCCCCCCTCCATTTTCACTCATTGCGGATAGGGGTGACTCGCCACCCTCCACAATCTCAGGCAAAGTTAGGAAGTCTCTGCCCAGCCTTAATGTATCTATATTGGCCCTATTATATAACTTATTACCATAGACCTGTAATGGCTCCGTAGTGGGTGAGCGTAATAGTTCTTATAGAGCTTTTCTAACCTGTTGAAGTTGCTACTCCTAGAAGCTCAAATTTTTTTCTTTTTACTCTTTCCAGTGCCACCTAGACGTGGAGTACATATATTTGTGACTTTATTTTATTAGAGGTCTAACAGTGGCCTGTGTAGGTTTCCTCCTACCAAGTTTTCTTAAAGTGACAGGAAGTCCATAAGTGGCTTCACAGTATGTGGAAGAAGCACGCCATTATAATAGCTATTGACATGAAGAAAAATATGGACAATTGTAGGCCTAACCATTCTTAGTTGACATTTTTTCTTTTACTGATGTCAGGCCCAAGGACTGCGGCATATGTCAGGTATGTTAGTTGTCCAAATGAACATGTATATAAGCAAAATGAGGTTTTATACATGGCTAGACAATTTCCCTTATAAGTTGAAACCAAAGTGTGGTTGATATGTATAAGACATGCCTCTTGTGTGGGTTGCTTCAATATTATTGTTTGTCAAATAGGCGTGTTGCCATGCTGTTTTACAGTGTATGTTTATTTTTGAATTTGTTACCTCAATAAAAATTATTTATAAAAAAAAAAAAAAAAAAAAAACTGAGCCTGTAAGTAAAATTGTTACTTTCTGGCTCCTGGAAGTTTTGAAATTCCTGGACAGTTTATTTACAGTATATCTATTTCAAAATATTAATTTGGTCTCTGTAGTGGGGTTTCAGTGTCAACTTAGTTTGAAATAAAAAAAAAAAATGCCCGGGAATAAAAGGAACTAACCTAATCTTGTGCAGTATATAGCTTTAATAAATGGGGGAAAATTCTAAAAAAAATAAATAAAAAAAAAAAAGATACCAAGAGAATGAAGAAAATTTGATAATATTAGTAAATTAGAAAGTTGCTTAAAATTGCATACTCTATATGAATCACAAAAGAAAAAAAAATTGGGTTCTGTGTCCCTTTAAGGAATAAATTACTCACTATCCGATAAGGACAAGTTTAAAAATTCTATTGATAGCAATTTTATTCAGGTCAGGAAAACCCATAAAAAAGTGAAACATTTTAAAATACAAAATATTAAACACATTTCAAAATGTATGTAAAAAAGGAAATAATTATTATAAAGTTTCTATAAATATAAGGGACCCAAGCTAAGACTAAATAATAAATAATGTTCTAAATCTTACATTTTTTTGGGGGAGGGGGGGTTACTTTTTTTGTAAGAGAGCAAAATATTCCTGCTTCCAGGTGCCGCTTACCCCTTACAATGTCATTTATTATTAATTCTCATATAAACACTGCCAACTGAAAACATTAATAAAATATTGTTTTCTTGTCCCCATCTGTAGTTTACATTGATTAGCTATGGTTGTTTTTCAATTAACTTTGTTAAAGTGCTTCAAAACCTGTGGAATGCAAAATGCTAATCACTATAGTTTCAAATTAATTGGCAATTGTAGAACACACTTATCTTGAATACAGAAACTGTAATCATGTATAACTTGATTAACATCGTGATTATAACACAATATGAATGTTTAATAAATTAATTATTTACTCCACAATTAAAATAACATGTAGCTTTTTTTGTAAAACTTTAATTATATGGAATTAAATAAATTAGTGACAGATTATAATAAATAGTATTATTATTATTATTATTATTATTATTATTATTTAATGGTTTTTAATATTATTATCAGTAGACATAGTAATACTCCTTTTATTATTACTATTACTACTACTAATAATAATAATAATAATAATAATAATTTACCTTTGATTGGTAACTAATGAAAATGATAACACATTAAAGTGATTTTAAAATGTATAGTATTTATTAACAATTAAGTAATTCATAGAAACTATATATTTTAAGAACATTTAAAACTGTAAAGTGTTAATAAAAAAGTTTTGCTCCATGGGCAATCTGCTTAAAGGGACATTATACACTAGATTTATTTTTGCATAAATGTTTTGTAGATGATCCATTTATATATCCTATACAGCATTTAAAAAAAAAAAAAAAAGTATAGTTTTGCTCATTTTTAAATAACATTGCACTGATTTTTAGACTCCTGACCAAGCCCTAAGGTTTTAGAAGAATACTGATGTATACCGACTCCAGCTTGCTCCTGTTTGTGTAAAGAATATTTTCATATGCAGAGGAAGGGGACGGGGGGAGTGTCTGTCTCTTTACTATAGAACAACTTCCAGTGGGTGTTCCAGCTAACATTTTCAATAGGGCTAAACTGGGAGCTTCTAAGTAAGTTTTTAAATGGTTTTATACTGGATTTTTAGATCAGTATCTGTGCATATTATTCTTTATAGTAGTGTGTATTGCATGCTGGTATATGAAAATTGGTGAATACTGACCCTTTAAAAAAGTGCTGTTTTTTATCTTACCTTCTTTACTGTGACCAGTCAAACACAAGTCAAACATTTTGTGTGCTTTCACCTAGACTTTCAGAGGCCTAAAGGCTATTGGGCCCTACCTAGTGATCTGAATTGATAACTAACTGCACAGATTAGTTAGTCCTTAAAATCCTAGACTTTGTCTTTATATATTAAGAGAATCCCAAAGTGAAGACGT
Source organism: Bombina bombina (assembly GCF_027579735.1). Taxonomy (NCBI): domain Eukaryota; kingdom Metazoa; phylum Chordata; class Amphibia; order Anura; family Bombinatoridae; genus Bombina; species Bombina bombina. The sequence goes on from NC_069506.1 coordinate 14,380,083, forward strand.
TAAATTTGTATTCATTGCCATAGTTATACTTTATTAATACTGAGTCCTCCTCTTTGGGATAAGGAAAATCCAAGCTATGTCTCAGTAATTAATGGTCCAACTAACCAAGGACCTCAGTTTGCATATTTGTGGTTAAATAATTTGTTTTGCCATCCCCAAACTTTAGCTGAGCATGACAGGTTTTAAAAAAAAATGTATCCATATTAGTTTTTACAATGCAGGTGCCAAAACAATGAAATGTAGTTGTGTATTAAGGTTAATAGTTAAGTTACAAGGTGTCAAATGAGTAAGTTTCAGCGAGTAGAACCCAAATAAAAAAAACATATGCTGTAGCTTAGTTTGTGATGATTGACCACTACCAAATTATATTTTATTTTCTATATTCAGTGGCCAAACCCATGAAAAATTTGACCAAGAGGAAACAGTCCCATGGCGATTAAGGGGTCCCAACTTTGAAGTTACCGATCAGGTTCACTAAGTTCACTACTCCTACAAATGATGCTTTCTTCTTTTCTCACCCTTCCATCTGTCTTAATATCATCCATAGGTGTGATATGTGATACTTAGCAGTTGAGGTTTAGTTTACTAAAATTCTGTATGTACTTATAGAGTTTTGTGGCTCTTTTATGTACCAGCCAGGCAGCAATGATAATGTTACCTGAATAGACAAGGAGAGGCGTTTTATGAATGTTTTCTGCAAACACTTATTAAGAACAGTAATACGTTCAATTCGTTCAAAATAAGGTTTAGGAAGGTGTTCTACTCAATTAATAGAACAAGCTTTAGTATTGAATTGAGGCTGGCTATCAGTAGAAAATAAATCACAGCAATCAGAGTATCCGGTTCTTCACGCACCCACACACTCACACTCACACTAAAATATATACAAAGTTCAGTCAAGCAGAAATCTCCCTTTTGCAGATAATTATTTGAAGGGTTAACACAATGTTATGCTGACAAACTGGACAGTGACTTTCAGGCATAGGTAATGTAAAACACGATTCCTACTTGAGCAGAGTTCAGTACTTTACCGAAAGTTAGTGTGGGAGGAGGGCTCCTGATGTCCGTTCTGTAGCTGCAGGTATCCGTGTGTGAATGCGGCTTGCTTCCGGGACGTGGAGAAAGTAGATCTGGCGGTTGCGTGATATGGCAATGAGACTTGAGAGAAATAGAACGTCTAGAGCTGGAAGTTAGTATATTCAAAGGGACTGTAGTTGAAATCAGGAACGGAACAGAATAACAGGTATCACTAAGGTTAGACCTGAAGAAAAATAAAGTGAGAACACTCGTTATGTAGCTAGAAGACATTCTTCAATTTTCAGGCAAGGAATGACAGCAAAGTGCTCCCTTAAATAGGGAGGATCCATAGGTGGGTGGGGATATACCTTAAAGGTATATCACAATAGGCAAATTCAAGAACAATGGTCAAGTGCATATTAACCAGGTATTGTTAGATATTTTGTGGACCATCAGCTGTTCCCCACTGATTAAATTGTTTCCCAGGAGAAAATTCTTCAACTTCAGAATACACTTTTAATAATACTATTTAAATATTCATAATGTAGGTAGAATATTTCACCCGAAACACCTTACCCTTATAAAACCAGATGAACCATGTTATAAGGGTTTCCACCGGGCTAAATTCTTTAGACGAGTAAAGTATTATAAAATGACAAGTCCATACAATGACAGATCATGGCAATCATCTATTTATAGAGTAAATGCAGCACCTCTCTCTGGCCTTGATTATCTAAAGCTCTCTGGGCTTGTGATCTTTTTAAAGAAAAAAATTTCCAGTACTGTGAAGCCCTGTCTTTAAAAGAATTGCATAATCAACACATATACAATAAAATACAATGCAATAACACTAACTTTGAATATCAAATGAGTAGTGGATTTTTTTTTCAGGCAAACATCAAGGTTAATTCAATTTTTCCTCCCACCCGAATCATGTTACAGCAATCAGCCAATCACAAAATGCATTTACACATATTCTGTGCACTTTTGTACATGCTCGCTTGGATCTGGTGATTTAGAAAGTGTTCATATAAATAGATTGTGCACATTTTGGTAATGGAAGTATTTTTTTTTTTTTAATTGTTTGATCTATTGGAATCATGAAAGCTTAATTTTTACATTATTGTTTTTAATTTCCTAAAGGCAATTTTTATCTTTAGAACAGTGGGTCTCACAAAGGATGTTTCTTGCTTTAAGTATGTGAAGGTGAGACCTACATTAAAATAGGGCTCACCAAAAAATACATTTAAATATTGTATTTAACAAAAAAAACATGAAATACTGAAATTAAATTATGCAGCATAAATTTATTGTTTAATTGCAATAAAATCATAGTCAAATTGTTCTGCAAAAATCCTATTTTATTTAAAAAAATAAAATGTCTATACTACTGTAGTGCTGTTGAGGTACTCAAAAACTTCACCCATAATGCAGTGGGTGCAGAGCAGTAGGGCAGAACTTTAATTATTGTACCGCAGAGTCCAGCACAACAATAAAATCATGCATTTAATGAAATAACTGAAATATTGAAATACAAATTTGCAGTACAAAATGCTATTGTTTAATCACATTAAAAGTTATAACAAAATTCTTCTGCTAACTTTGTCCTTCTAAGCAAAGTTTTCTTTCCAGAGAGTTTCATTACTTTCTATAGGAGACATCTAACACACAGGAATTTTATAGAGTTTTCTGAGGGCAAAGTTGTAAAATTGCCTAGAATTATAACTACACTATAATGGGCTTATTGCATCTTTTTTTTGTCCGCAATTTTCTACTTATAAACAAACATATTTGAATAATAACATTTGCTCAACAGAAACCTTGAAATGAAAGAAAAGATGTCAAGGGGAACATTTGTTGTACAATTACTACATCAGAATTGCTATGTTCCTTCATAACTTGATTTTGTAAAAAAAATATATATGATAAAATAGAATCAAATAATTTTTTTATTGTTTTTATACCAATTTTATCAAATACCTATTATAAATAATAAAAATAAACTGTTTAAAAGCTTATTATAGAATATATTTAAAAATGGTTAATGGTCCATTATACAAAACAGACTTTGGTGTGTTTATAACAACTTAATGTAGCTTAAGCATTTTATTTCATCTGTGATTATTCAGAAAAGCTTTTTATGGTCAACAGGGTGTTAATAAAGTTGTTTATGATGTCAGTCTATTTCCATGAGGCACCAATTTGACAAAAAAAAACATTAATGAGACAGGTTGAGTAGTTATTGAAAAACAGATTATGATGTATTTTTGAGAGGTCAATTTTTACATAGCAAGAACGCCACATTTAGCAACTACCCAGAGGAATTGATGTTGAGTTATGCATTTAACAGGCCTGAAATAGTTTTCTAAATTTGTGCTTTTGTACAGCAGGGTGCCTGAAGAAATAATCATTTCACAAACTTGTTTTTCTACATTATGTATATTTTAATGTGTTAAATTGATTTATTTTATTTTGGGTAAAAAAATGACTTCCAACAAACATTATTCACTAAGAAGCAATTTTTATTTTGTTTTTTTTTTTTTAAATAAAAGCAAACAACATAACATTACAGATAATTTCACTTAATGTGACAAAGATTGAGTCAAAAATAAAATAAGTAAACATATTTTTTAGCTCATAATTTTTCTCAGGTCAATCCACTGTCAATATTATTCCAAAATAGGCAAATTCATAACAAAAAATATATTAGTTTCATTTCCACGAAAGACATATCAGACTGAATACACCAACACAATCTAAAGATATAGGGGGATATATATCAAGCCATCGAACCGCAAATACGCTGGAATTCCGCATCGTAATTGTTGCAAGCTTGATCCGACCTAGTTATCAAAGCCTACAGACCGGCAAAAGTTGACATTTGTGACGTAACATACGATGCGCCGGTCTCAATCCGACGCAGATCGATGCTTACGTCATTACAGATGTTCCAAATACACATTCGGCTCTATTTGACCCCTTTTCCAATTTATCAAATTTCTAACAGGTACGCTCGAGGCTATTCTGGCCCAGCGTACCTGGTTTTCAATCTGCCACCCTGGAGGCCGCATATGCCATAGAAATCAATGGGAGTCTGAAAGCACCAAAAGCTTATGTTTGATACTGCCAGATACCCCATTGATTTCTAGGGTTGAAAACAAGTAACATTAACACCTAAAACCATAACATAAGCCCCAAGTCTAAACACCCCTAATCTGCTGCCCCCGACATCGCCGCCACCTATATAATGTTATTAACCCCTATTCGCCGCTCCCAGACCCCGCCGCAACCTAAATAAAGTTATTAACCCCTATCCCGCCGCTCCCGGGCCCTGCCACCACTAAATAAATGTATTAACCCCTAAACCTCTGGCTTCCCACATCACTACCACTAACTAAACCTATTAACCCCTAAACCGCCAGCCCCCCACATCACCATAAACTAAATTAAGCTATTAACCCCTAAACCTAACAAGCCGCTAACTTCAAATTACAACATCCCTATCTTAAAATAAATTTAAACTTACCTGTAGAATTAAAATAAACTATTTTTAAACTAATAATTAACCTACCCTAACTATTATACTACAATTAAATTAAACTACCAATTAAATTAACTAAATTACATGTTAAAAAACCCTAACCCTACTAAAATTATTTAAATCTACTATTAAACATTATTAAAAATTACTAAATTACCAAAAAAATAAACGCTAAGTTACAAAAAATAAAAAACACTAATTTATGGAAAAAAACAAACCACATTATCAAAAATAAAAAAAGAATTACACCTAATCTAATAGCCCGATCAAATAAAAAAAGCCCCCCCAAAATAAAAAAAAACCCTTGAGCTCTCATCCTATTGACTGATTGGAGCAGCCAATAGGATGAGAGCTGCTCAAATCCTATTGGCTGATTGAAACAGCCAATAGGACTTTAACAGCTCTAATCCAAGGGAACTGTCTACATCTGGAAACAACGCCAGAGAAGTAGATCTTGGTCTAATTCACTTTCTAGTACACAAGCTAGCCAGTCCATAGGTCCAAAGGAACATAAAAGTAAGAAGGATAGTACTAATACAACAGGTACTAAAGCTAATGCCCCCAAAAGGGTGGTCTTCTCCGATTCTGAGCCAGAGTTATCAGACGAGGACAGATTTGCCTCTAGCTTCGAAACAGATGCCTATTCTGGCTCAGAAGGAGAGGAAGGTATTCCACCTCAGATAAACAATAGTGAGACTGCGGTGGAATATGCTACACCAAAGGGCATCCTTAAATACCCCCGTAACACGGTAGCTTTTCCCAAAAGGGGTAGACAGAGGGGTAGAGGAAGAGGGAGATCACAATATTTTACTGATAATTAATCTAGAAGGATCGTTAATGAGGATTTAACACCTCAGGGTTTTCACTGGGCCCCGAGATGACCCAGGGGAGGGGTCAACTACAGAGAACCCTTACACCCCAAACACAACAACAAGAACAGAGATATCTTCTGAGGGCGAACAGACAAACCCCCAGACACCAATACCAGTAGACAATACAGTAATTAATCTCTCCTCTTACACTCTAACAGATATAGAGTTGAAGGTTTTGAGTTACGGTTTGGGGTTTGTACCTTCGCGTAACTTTGACCTTTTTCAAACGATTCTTGATGTCAACAGATTGGTCAGAGATCTCACTCTTAGAAAATTATTTTCTGATGGGGATACCCAGACCAACATTCCAATTGGACACACTTCTACAAATTCTAACTATGACCATATGTCTTTCTCTGATATATGTGATCTCACTAACCTTGAAAACTTAGCCGCAGAGGGAGGTAGGATAACTGAAGGGATGAATGAACAAGTTCATCGTACACTTAAATCCCGCTCTAACTTATATCCTCTACATATTAGAGGAAAGAGTCTAGAAGTCTTTCACAAAAGGGTGGTTGAGGATCTTACCCTCTTGTCAGAAACACAAAGGGGGAGGACTTCAAATCTGTCAAGAAGAGAGAGGGACGCTATTGTCCAACTTCAGAGCAACCAACAAATAGTGATTAGACAATCGGATAAGGGTGGTAGCCTTGTAGTGCTCGATAAACAAACATATATAAATGAAGCACTCAGGCAACTGCAAGACCCTGATTCATACCAACAACTCCCTAGAAATCCCACCGTAGAATTTTGATGGTTACTAGTGGACCTGCTAGATGATGGAGTGGAGATTGGCATTATCGATCAGCAAACGTTTGATTGCTTATTGGTGGACAATCCAGTAATGCCAGTCTTCCACCATTTGCTCAAAGTCCACAAAAGTTTGGACAGTGTACAAGGTAGACCTATAGTGGCAGGTATAGGCTCTCTTTTAGAGCCACTGTCCAAATGGGTAGATTATTTTTTACAGCCCATAGTTCGAGATCTACCTAGCTACATCCGGGATACCGCACACACACTGTCCAAACTAGAGACAATACAATGGGAACCCGAGTATAGCTGGCTAACGATTGACGTTGTCTCGTTGTACTCTACCATACCCCACACTCATGGAATTAAGGCAGTTGCCTTTTTTCTAGAACATTATTCAAATTTGTCTCAAGAGCAAAGAGAATATGTGATTCGGGCAATAGAGTTTCTCTTGCAACACAATGTCTTTATGTTCGATGATGTGTACTACCTCCAGAGACGTGGAACCGCTATGGGGGCCAAGTTTGCCCCCTCCTACGCCAACCTCTTTATGGGGTGGTGGGAGCGGTTCCACGTCTATGGAGATAGTAACATCTTCTCTTCCTCGATCATCAAATATATGCATTTCATTGATGATCTGCTGATCATCTGGTCTTCAGACCTCCAACAGGCACAGGCCTTCATAGATCATCTAAATGACAATGAGGTGGGGTTGAGATTTACCTTTGAGTGGCAAAGTAACTCCATTAACTACCTTGATGTTACACTAACATCAGATAGTCAGTCTAAAGATATCAGATCTACCTTATTCAGGAAACCCATCTCAGGCAATGCCCTACTACATGCCCACAGTAGTCACCCTGGACATGTATTTACGGCCATTGTCAAGGGCCAATTCATGCGTGCCAAACGTAACTGCTCTACAGATGAAGATTTTCACAGAGAAAGTCATGATTTAAGTGTTAGATTTATTACCAGACAATATCCTAGGAGAGTTGTAAGAAAGTCCTATATTGAGGTCAGCCAAATGGAGAGAAGTGTGCTATTCAAACCCAAAAGTAAGACAAACACAAAGAACAAACCTACCCTAATTACCACATATTCTAACCAATACTACCAGATATGTGATATAGTTAGGAAGAATTTTCCAATCCTTAGAGGAGATACTAAGTTACATAAGTTTATCCAAGATGGTTGCAATTTTGTATATAGACGGAATCTTACTCTGGGTAACTTACTATCTCCCAGTATGCTCAAAAAGGAAAGAAGTGGCAATTCATGGCTTCACTTCAATGGCACATACAAATGTGGCAAAAAAGTATGTAGATCTTGTGATTATATCCATATATCTACTACTTTTACATCAGCAACCACAAGGGAGGAGTTTGATACTAAAGGATGTGTTAAGTGCAGAACCAAATTTGTTGTGTACCTCGTTGAGTGTACCATCTGTGCCCGTCAGTATGTAGGGAGAACCACTAGGGAGGTGGGTACCCATATCAAAGTGCACTTGTCAAATGTAACTAAAGAACGTGCAGTTTCTGTGCTGTGCAAGCACTTTCTGGAACAACATGACGGTGATCTGAGATCCTTTAGGTGGCAGGCTATCAAGCAAATAGTTAGTCCCCCACGTGGAGGAGATAAATTTCAGATTCTGTCACGTCAAGAGATCTATTGGATTCATAAGCTCGGTAGCTTGCTACCTAGAGGATTTAACTCAGAGTTTGATATCATCAATTATTGGCACAGGTAACCCCTCCATTAAATTTTCAGATCTTACTAAGGTCCATTTACACCATTTAATGGTTCATATCCCATATCAGAGATACAGGTTAAGTTCCACTTTGATTTTGATATCAACCAGTACCTGTAGTTAGTAATCATTCCTCCTAACCCTATCTAGAATACAACTGTTAGGTCTATCAGTTGGTTCCTACAATTGATATATGATAATCAATAGCATCGTCAATCCTTATTTGATTTATAACTTGCAATTTGTTATGAACACTGAGTATATCCTAGTTTGACTATAATAGAGATAGAGTTAGGTCATTAGTCGCCTATTCCCTTATCCAGGGAGATTATTGTATTTTTAATAGTTCCAAACCATACCAGTATATGTATTTTGACACATATATCACAGTAGATTATTGCTAGAGATGTACACTGGCCTATATGTTAGTCCATAGCTAAATCTTTATTTCTGCACTCAATAATGTAAACTTGTACGTATTGGTTTGGTAGTTGTATTTACTTAATGGAGAAATGAGTTGCATGTTTGAGGTAATATGTACATATTAGCACCATTTTTCTGTGTATCTAACACTACACTTTAATATATTGTTTCATTTGTATATATATTTTTTCTCTGCTAGCTTATACCTGACACCCGTTATAGATAACTATCTGTTTTAATTATCAGTGTCATATGGTTCAATGTAAGCTATATATTTATGTATTCATCATCTGTACATCAGGGGTTAAATAGGGCTGGGATAAGCAGCATCTAACAAATATCCAATCACAGTTGAGTTGTAGCCTTAAATAGGCTGCACCTGTCATGTTTTTTTGTAAGTCTAGGATTACGGTCCCTTTGACCGAAACCGGTCAGACGTTCATTTTTGTTTTATCCTGCTTATCCAGCATTTTTCTTAGAGTCTGCCTTCCTTTTTAATGTCTCTAATAAAGTTTTTTGACCTTTTATCCTAATGGGACGACTTGGATTTATTACATTTATGTTTTACGAGCTCACTGACTGATAACGGAGAGGGACTGTTTTTTGTAATCCTATTGGCTGATTGAAACCTTTCAGCCAATAGAAATGCAAGGGACGCCATCTTGGATGACATCACTTGCTTTGAAGTTACAGTTTACGGCGGCGACCGTATGAATAGGAGCTCTGCGCCGGATGTCTTCAGGATGGACCCGCTCCGCGCCGGATGGATGAAGATAGAAAATGCCATCTGGATGAAGTCTTCTTGCTGCCTGGATGAGGACTTCGCCGGCTGGATGAAGATGGAAGAGGCCGCCCGGATTAAGACTTCTTGCCAGCTGGATGGATCCTTCAAGCGGGACTTCAATAACTGTAAGTGGATCGTTGGGGGTTAGTGTTAGGTTTATTTAAGTTTTTTTTGGGTGGGTTTTATTTTTATATTAGGGTCTGGGCAGTAAAAGTGCTAAATGCCCTTTTAAAGGCAATGCCCATACAAATACCCTTTTCAGGGCAATAGGGAGCTTAGTGTTTTTTTAGATAGGTTTTTTATTTGGGGGGGTTGGTTGGGTGGTGGGCTTTACTGTTGGAGGGTGTTTGTATTTTTTTTTTTACAGGTAAAAGAGATGATTTCTTTGGGGCGATGCCCCACAAAAGGCCCTTTTAAGGGCCATTGGTAGTTTATTGTGGCTAGGGTTTTTTTATTTTGGGGGGGCTTTTTTATTTTGATAGGGCTATTAGATTAGGTGTAATTCTTTTTTATTTTTGATAATGTAGGCTTTTTCTCTCTCGTAATTTAATGTTTTTTATTTTTTGCATTTGAGTAGGGTTAGGGTTTTTTAAAATGTAATTTAGTTTATTTAATTGTAGTATCGTAGTTAGGGTAGGTTAATTAATAGTTTAGAATTAGTTTATCTTAATTCTACAGGTAAGTTTAAATTTATTTTAAGATAGGGATGTTGTCATTTTAATTTAAAGTTAGCGGCTTGTTAGGTTTAGGGGTTAATAGTTTAATTTAGTTTATGGAGATGTGGGGGCTGGAGGTTTAGGGGTTAATAGATTTAGTTAGTGGTAGTGATGTGGGAGGCCAGAGGTTAAGTGGTTAATACATTTTTTCAGGTTGCAGCGGGGTCCGGTACCGGCGGGATATGGGTTAATACATTTATTTAGGTTGCGGCGGGATAGGGGTTAAACATTTTAGTATAGTGGCGGCGTTTAGGGACAGGATATAAATAAAGTTGGGAAAAAGCCGAATAGACGCGAGATCGATGACTGTTAGTTAACAACAGTCCGATGCTCATCACCCTGTACTTGGTGAGCGGCTTTTTGCCGGATTTTTTTATAGATATGAAGATCATATTCAGGTCCACGGTCACGATGTTAGGCGATGTTAGGTGAGTGTATTGGTTTTTCAGCATTCATTTTCTTAATATTACCTTTAAGGGGTTAAATATTTACTCTCTCGTGCTGGAGAGCCATGTTAACCTGATCTTTCTTCTCAGAGCCCTGGGCCACGATAATAGGAGGGTTAGAATTGGTGAATACCAGGGAATGCATTAAAGCACCTTCTTTCCAGCATAATAGAGGTAAGCATAATGCTACAGGCCAACTTTTCGTCTGTAGCAAAGGAACATGTTTCATGAATATTCAGAATTCATTTAATATAAAACTATATGAAAATTAAATAGTGCATCAGATGAATATTCAGTGAAACAAATTATATTTATATTAATTCTGAAAGATTTGTACAAACTGAATTTTGTTTTGATGCACAAGTCTAATATACAGTATATATACACTATATATATATATATATATATATATATATATATATATATATATATATATATATATATATATCAGGAATAGAGAGTAAAACAGACTAGGAATGAGTACCAATATGTGTATATCACAGAGATCTGGGTGAAATAGTGTTTTATAGGTGTACAAGGATGTAGATACCACAGGATGATAATACAATCTATATATCTATATGTTGTCTGGTAATGGATCTAGAATATGCCAGATCTCTACACCTCCACTGGATACATAAAATATATTTACACAAGCGAAACTAATATGGTAACAGCAAGTGGATATAACTATCTAGGTAGGCAGTCCTTTGGAGAGAATATCTAATAGGTTTCCTTAGGCTCTGTTCCAAACAATCCTCACTGAGTGCAGCTAAGTCCATGCAAAAAAGATTCATGTCTTCCGGAGAGGATCCTCCCAGGCATTCTATGGAATAGAGAAAAGACAAGCGCACAGCGGGTGCACCTAGTGCAATAAACGACAGACTAGGTGACTTTAAAAAAAAAGATATGTAGCACACTCAAACATATGAGGTATGTTAAAGGCACTTGTGGTATAGTAGCAGATGCTCCTCCTCCGGGAAATCTCCTGCCTGGATCAAACTGCTCCCTTGGACACACTCAAACTGCATGCGAGTACACCTCCACGTGTACAGATAGTCAGAAGTCCTTAAACCTTAGGTAAAAAGGGGCAGGGCCAGGGGCTACTATATACAAAGGATATTTATTCAGACATTTAATTATATACAAATGTCAGTAAAAAGTTCACAAAGCAGGAAGGGCAAATACGACCATAAAGTATATAAAACCACATAAAAAACATATCAGAAATTAATAAAAACAACAACCATTTACATAGAGTTGCTAACAGCACGAACCTGATCCACAGCTGCTGCAGAAGATAAATCACATGCAGCTGATCAGCTATTTCACCGTTTAGCACGCAAGTAATGAATACTGAATGGCGGGGGTGGAGCCTTATGCGTTTCATAGCGCTATTGGCTACTTCTTCAGGGGCACAGTCATGCTGGGTCAGGAAAGGACCTCCTCCAAAAATTTTTGTCACAAAGTTGGAAGCATCCATTTATCTAAAATGTATTTTTATCCTGTAGCATTAAGAAAACCTTTTACTGGAACTACGGGGACTGGATTCCAGGCACCTGTTATACAGTAGCATGATAAATCATGTGAACCCTTTAGAAATTACTGAATTCATGTATAAATGTGTCTTAAAATCTGGTTTGATGTTCATCTAAGTTATAGTAATTAACAAATAGAATCTGTTTTAACTAATAAGACACAAATTATTGTATTCTTGTTCTTGTACATATTGATTATATAAGTCAATTATTCACAGTATACTTGAAAAAGTATGTGAAACTTTAGGCTAAAGACTTCAACAAAAGATAATTAGATTGGAAATGAGTATACCTGGTGCCCAATTCATGAAACAAGATTGGAGGTGTAGGTTAGAGCTACATTGACTTATTAAAAGCACTCATTTAAAATTTTCTATTCACAAGATAGAAATTTATATAATTATATAACATTATATTAGCAACAGCTTTATACAACCTAATATTCCCTGTGAATTTTTATAAAAAAAGACTGTATTTCAGACCCGCTCTCTGTGCTCTTCTGTGCGGGTCTGTTTTTATCACAGAGCGCATCCGGCCAGTTGTCTAGTCACAGCCTGGCCCGACCGCGTCATTATACTCAGTGCAGCTCGCTCCTGCTCTGTCTGATGGCGCGGTCGGGCCGGGCTGTGACTATACAACTGGCCAGATGCGCTCTGTGATAAAAACAGACTCGCTCAGAAGAGCACAGAGAGCGGGTCTGAAAAACAGTCTTTTTTTATAAAAATTCACAGGGAATATTAGGTTGTATAAACACCCCTAACCTTACACTTATTAACCCCTAATCTGCGGCCCCCCGCTATCGCTGACACCTACATTATATTATTAACCCCTAATCTGCCGCTCCGTACACCGCCGCAACCTACATTATAGCTATGTACCCCTAATCTGCTGCCCCTAACATCACCGAACCCTATATTATATTTATTAACTCCTAATCTGCCCCCCCAACGTCGCCGCTACCTAACTACACTTATTAACCCCTAATCTGCCGACCGGACCTCGCTGCCACTATAATAAATGTATTAACCTCTAAACCGTCTCACTCCCGACTCAAAAACCCTATAATAAATAGTATTAACCCCTAATCTGCCCTCCCTAACATCGCCGACACCTAACTTCAAGTATTAACCCCTAATCTGCCGACCGGAGCTCGCCGCTACTCTAAAAAATGTATTAACCCCTAAAGCTAAGTCTAACCCTAACAACCCCTAAGTTAAATTTAATTTAAATCTAACAAAATAAAATAAATCTTATTAAATAAATGAATCCTATTTAAAGCTAAATACTTACCTGTAAAATAAACCCTAATATAGCTACAATATAACAAATAATTATATTGTAGCTATTTTAGCATTTATATTTATTTTACAGGCAACTTTGTATTTATTTTAACTAGGTACAATAGCTATTAAATAGTTAATAACGGGGGGGGCTCGATTTAGGGGTACATAGGTAGTTTATGGGTGTTAGTGTACTTTAGAGCACAGTAGTTAAGAGCTTTATGAACCGGCTTTAGCCCATAAAGCTCTTAACTCCTGAATTTTTTCTGTGGCTGGAGTTTTGTCATTAGAGTTCTAATGCTCACTTCAGCCAAGACTCTAAATACCCGTGTTAGAAAGATCCCATTGAAAAGATAGGATACGCAATTGACGTAAGGGGATCTGCGGTATGGAAAAGTCGCGGCTGGGAAGTGAGCATTAGACCCTTTCCTGACTGACTCTAAATACCAGTGGGCGGCCAAAACCAGCGTTAGGACCCCTTAACGCTGGTTTTGACGGCTAACACAGAACTCTAAATCTAGGTTTCTTTCTCGTTCATTTGCAAAACATCAACAAATTTCAAAGTGCATTGCACATCTATAACAGAGTATATTGAATACCGTTGTAGTCTAAAGAGGAATATTTTTTTCAGTAACGTTGGCCTGAATTTATAAAGTTTTATAGACATTTCCGCAAGGCCTTCTCCCTAGTTAAAAAGGATGATTTTTCTGGACTCATTCTGAAGAAATCGATGACTCCAGACTAGTTATTAGAAGCCATCATGAAGTATGCCCACAGGACAAAATATTTAAATGAGTTGACTCTAGAGTCATTCACTGGCTGTTCATGCTTATAAAGTAATTAGTCATCACCCAGAATGTTTTACCTTAGCTTATGGCTTTACAAGCCTGATTATGTCTGATGAGTTCTAAAGTAGTTTGATGAACATCAAACAACTCCAGGATGGTCTCTAAAGTAATCCTGTTTCTCTTGGGGTTGTAAAGGCAATATAACTTTCTAAGTTTATTGAGCCTCATTTCACCTACCTTTCCAAGTGTATTAATGGGCATTCCAGCTATTAACGTCAATAGTTAAGTACCCCAGTAAATGAAATCTCACATTTGAAACAATAACTTATTGCTAAGTGGTTAAACCAATTAAAACCACAAGTTCAGAATCATGCAGAAAAAAATGGTTCATATAAATATTTGTTTTATAAAGGGTTTTATTTTTCTAACTTAATGTTCTTTCTGCCAGTAAGATTTTAAAGGTTATTTTGTGAGGCTGGAATCCATTTCAGTGCAATTTGTCACATGCAGTGAGAAGTGAATGGTTGCAAGATAGATGAGGCTTCATTAATTATGTCATGGAGATGAGCTTGAAACTCACAAATATGATGAGAGCAGGGTACAAATCTCTTTAAATTCTGCAGTTTTTGAGTTACGATAATGGGACAAGTTTTTTCCCACCGCCAAATAATTGTTTCATCATTAGCTTTGAATTAATCAAGGTGTAATTTATTTAGTGCGAGGGGAAAATTGTTTTATTTGAGTAAGATATTTTAGTAAACATTTAAGAAAAACAGTTAGCAGTTTAATCTGGTTAGAGATACTGAACGCTAGTTCTCAAAAAATAAATATTGTAAAGGTATACAAAAGACAAGATCTGATCTGTGAAAGAGCTCTGCTCCCATCACATGATGTAACAATACACAGCTACAAGATCGCGGCGACGAATATCAAATGCAGAACTTTACCAGCTGGATTCTGTAATTAGATAAAGTGCACTGCTCCTATCACATGATGTAACAATACACAGCTACAAGATGGTGGCACCAGTATAAAATGCAGAGTTTTACCAGCTGGATTTTGTAATTAGATAAAGTGCTTTCCTCCTATCACATGATGTAACAATATACAGCTACAAGATGGCGGCACCAGTATAAAATGCAGAACTTTACCAGCTGGATTCTGTAATGAGATAAAGTGCTCTGCTCCTATCACAGGATGTAACAATACACAGCTACAAGATGGCGGCACCAGTATAAAATACAGAGCTTTACCAGCTGGATTCTGTAATTAGATAAAGTGTTCTGCGCCTATCACATGATGTAACAATACACAGCTACAAGATGGCGGCACCAGTATAAAATGCAGAGCTTTACCAGCTGGATTCTGTAATTAGATAAAGTGCTCTGCTCCTATCACATGATGTAACAATACGTGAGCTACAAGATGGCGGCACCAGTATAAAATACAGAGCTTTACCAACTGGATTCTGTAATTAGATAAAGTGCACTGCTCCTATCACATGATGTAACAATACACAGCTACAAGATGGCGGCACCAGTATAAAATGCAGAGCTTTACCAGCTGGATTCTGTAATTAGATAAAGTGCTCTGCTCCTATCACATGATGTAACAATACACAGCTACAAGATGGCGGCACCAGTATAAAATGCAGAGCTTTACCAACTGGATTCTGTAATTACATAAAGTGCTCTGCTCCTATCACATGATGTAACAATACGCAGCTACAAGATGGCGGCACCCAGTATAAAATGCAGAGCTTTACCAACTGGATTCTGTAATTAGATAAAGTGCACTGCTCCTATCACAGGATGTAACAATACACAGCTACAAGATGGCGGCACCAGTATAAAATGCAGAGTTTTACCAGCTGGATTCTGTAATTAGATAAAGTGCTCTGCTTCTATCACATGATGTAACAATACGCAGCTACAAGATGGCGGCACCAGTATAAAATGCAGAGCTTTACCTGCTGGATTCTGTAATTAGATAAAGTGCTCTGCTCCTATCACATGATGTAACAATACACAGCTACAAGATGGTGGCACCAGTATAAAATGCAGAGCTTTACCAGCTGGATTCTGTAATGAGATAAAGTGCACTACTCCTATCACATGCTGTAACAATACACAGCTACAAGATGGCGGAACCCAGTATAAAATGTAGAGCTTTACCAACTGGATTCTGTAATGAGATAAAGTGCTCTGCGCCTATCACATGATGTAACAATACACAGCTACAAGATGGCGGCACCAGTATAAAATGCAGAGCTTTACCAACTGGATTCTGTAATTAGATAAAGTGCACTGTGCTCCTATCACATGATGTAACAATACACAGCTACAAGATGGCAGCACCAGAATAAAATGCAGAGCTTTACCAGCTGGATTCTGTAATTAGATAAAGTGCTCTGCTCCTATCACATGATGTAACAATACACAGCTACAAGATGACGGCACCAGTATAAAATGCAGAGCTTTACCAGCTGGATTCTGTAATGAGATAAAGTGCTCTGCTTCTATCACATGATGTAACAATTCGCAGCTACAAGATGGTGGCACCCAGTATAAAATGCAGAGCTTTACCAGCTGGATTCTGTAATTAGATAAAGTGCACTGCTTCTGTCACATGATGTAACAATACACAGCTACAAGATGGCGGCACCAGTATAAAATGCAGAGCTTTACCAGCTGGATTCTGTAATTAGATAAAGTGCTCTGCGCCTATCACATGATGTAACAATACACAGCTACAAGATGGTGGCACCAGTATAAAATGCAGAGTTTTACCAGCTGGATTCTGTAATTAGATAAAGTGCTTTCCTCCTATCACATGATGTAACAATATACAGCTACAAGATAGCGGCACCAGTATAAAATGCAGAACTTTACCAGCTGGATTCTGTAATTAGATAAAGTGCTCTGCTCCTATCACAGGATGTAACAATACACAGCTACAAGATGGCGGCACCAGTATAAAATACAGAGCTTTACCAGCTGGATTCTGTAATTAGATAAAGTGCACTGCTCCTATCACATGATGTAACAATACACAGCTACAAGATGGCGGCACCAGTATAAAATGCAGAGCTTTACCAGCTGGATTCTGTAATTAGATAAAGTGCTCTGCTCCTATCACATGATGTAACAATACACAGCTACAAGATGGTGGCACCAGTATAAAATGCAGAGCTTTACCAACTGGATTCTGTAATTAGATAAAGTGCACTGCTCCTATCACAGGATGTAACAATACACAGCTACAAGATGGCGGCACCAGTATAAAATGCAGAGTTTTACCAGCTGGATTCTGTAATTAGATAAAGTGCTCTGCTTCTATCACATGATGTAACAATACGCAGCTACAAGATGGCGGCACCAGTATAAAATGCAGAGCTTTACCTGCTGGATTCTGTAATTAGATAAAGTGCTCTGCTCCTATCACATGATGTAACAATACACAGCTACAAGATGGCGGCACCAGTATAAAATGCAGAGCTTTACCAGCTGGATTCTGTAATGAGATAAAGTGCACTACTCCTATCACATGCTGTAACAATACACAGCTACAAGATGGCGGAACCCAGTATAAAATGTAGAGCTTTACCAACTGGATTCTGTAATGAGATAAAGTGCTCTGCGCCTATCACATGATGTAACAATACACAGCTACAAGATGGCGGCACCAGTATAAAATGCAGAGCTTTACCAACTGGATTCTGTAATTAGATAAAGTGCACTGTGCTCCTATCACATGATGTAACAATACACAGCTACAAGATCGCAGCACCAGAATAAAATGCAGAGCTTTACCAGCTGGATTCTGTAATTAGATAAAGTGCTCTGCTCCTATCACATGATGTAACAATACACAGCTACAAGATGACGGCACCAGTATAAAATGCAGAGCTTTACCAGCTGGATTCTGTAATGAGATAAAGTGCTCTGCTTCTATCACATGATGTAACAATTCGCAGCTACAAGATGGTGGCACCCAGTATAAAATGCAGAGCTTTACCAGCTGGATTCTGTAATTAGATAAAGTGCACTGCTTCTGTCACATGATGTAACAATACACAGCTACAAGATGGCGGCACCAGTATAAAATGCAGAGCTTTACCAGCTGGATTCTGTAATTAGATAAAGTGCTCTGCGCCTATCACATGATGTAACAATACACAGCTACAAGATGGTGGCACCAGTATAAAATGCAGAGTTTTACCAGCTGGATTCTGTAATTAGATAAAGTGCTTTCCTCCTATCACATGATGTAACAATATACAGCTACAAGATAGCGGCACCAGTATAAAATGCAGAACTTTACCAGCTGGATTCTGTAATTAGATAAAGTGCTCTGCTCCTATCACAGGATGTAACAATACACAGCTACAAGATGGCGGCACCAGTATAAAATACAGAGCTTTACCAGCTGGATTCTGTAATTAGATAAAGTGCACTGCTCCTATCACATGATGTAACAATACACAGCTACAAGATGGCGGCACCAGTATAAAATGCAGAGCTTTACCAGCTGGATTCTGTAATTAGATAAAGTGCTCTGCTCCTATCACATGATGTAACAATACACAGCTACAAGATGGTGGCACCAGTATAAAATGCAGAGCTTTACCAACTGGATTCTGTAATTAGATAAAGTGCTCTGCTCCTATCACATGATGTAACAATACGCAGCTACAAGATAGCGGCACCCAGTATAAAATGCAGAGCTTTACCAGCTGGATTCTATAATTAGATAAAGTTCTCTGCTCCTATCACAGGATGTAACAATACACAGCTACAAGATGGCAGCACCAGTATAAAATGCAGAGCTTTACCAACTGGATTCTGTAATTAGATAAAGTGCACTGATCCAATCACAGGATGTAACAATACACAGCTACAAGATGGCGGCACCAGAATAAAATACAGAGCTTTACCAACTGGATTCTGTAATTAGATAAAGTGCACTGCTCATATCACATGATGTAACAATACACAGATACAAGATGGCGGCACCAGTATAAAATACAGAGCTTTACCAACTGGATTCTGTAATTAGATAAAGTGCACTGCTCCAATCACAAGATGTAACAATACACAGCTACAAGATGGCGGCACCCAGTATAAAATGCAGAGCTTTAACAACTGGATTCTGTAATGAGATAAAGTGCTCTGCGCCTATCACATGATGTAACAATACGCAGCTACAAGATGGTGACACCAGAATAAAATGCAGAGCTTTACCAGCTGGATTCTGTAATGAGATAATGTGCACTGTGCTCCTATCACATGATGTAACAATACACAGCTACAAGATGGTGGCACCCAGTATAAAATGCAGAGCTTTACCAGCTGGATTCTGTAATTAGATAAAGTGCACTGCTCCTATCACATGATGTAACAATACACAGCTACAAGATGGTGGCACCAGTATAAAATGCAGAGCTTTACCAGCTGGATTCTGTAATTAGATAAAGTGCACTGCTCCTATCACATGATGTAACAATACACAGCTACAAGATGGCGGCACCAGTATAAAATGCAGAGCTTTACCAACTGGATTCTGTAATTAGATAAAGTGCACTGTGCTCCTATCACATGATGTAACAATACACAGCTACAAGATGGCAGCACCAGTATAAAATGCAGAGCTTTACCAGCTGGATTCTGTAAATAGATAAAGTGCTCTGCTCCTATCACATGATGTAACAATACACAGCTACAAGATGACGGCACCAGTATAAAATGCAGAGCTTTACCAGCTGGATTCTGTAATGAGATAAAGTGCTCTGCTTCTATCACATGATGTAACAATTCGCAGCTACAAGATGGTGGCACCCAGTATAAAATGCAGAGCTTTACCAGCTGGATTCTGTAGTTAGATAAAGTGCTCTGTTCCTATCACATGATGTAACAATACACAGCTGCAAGATGGCGGCACCAGTATAAAATGCAGAGCTTTACCAGCTGGATTCTGTAATTAGATAAAGTGCTCTGCTCCTATCACATGATGTAACAATACGCAGTTACAAGATGGCGGCACCAGTTTAAAATGCAGAGCTTTACCAGCTGGATTCTGTAATTAGATAAAGTGCTCTGCTCCTATCATATGATGTAACAATACGCAGCTACAAGATGGCGGCACCAGTATAAAATACAGAGCTTTACCAGCTGGATTCTGTAATTAGATAAAGTGCTCTACTCCTATCACAGGATGTAACAATACACAGCTACAAGATGGTGGCACCAGTATAAAATGCAGAGCTTTACCAGCTGGTTACTGTAATTATATAAAGTGCACTGCTCCTATCGCATAATACAACAATACACAGCTACAAGATGGCGGCACCAGTATAAAATGCAGAGCTTTAGCAGCTGGATTCTGTAATGAGATAAAGTGCACTGCTCCTATTACATGATGTAACAATACACAGCTACAAGATGGTGGCACCAGTATAAAATGCAGAGCTTTACCAGCTGGATTCTGTAATGAGATAAAGTGCACTGCTCCTATCACATGATGTAACAATACACAGCTACAAGATGACGGCACCAGTATAAAATACAGAGCTTTACCAGCTGGATTCTGTAATGAGATAAAGTGCACTGCTCCTATCTCATGATGTAACAATACACAGCTACAGATGGTGGCACCAGTATAAAATGCAGAGCTTTACCAGCTGGATTCTGTAACTAGATAAAGTGCTCTGCTCCTATCACATGA
Source organism: Bombina bombina (assembly GCF_027579735.1). Taxonomy (NCBI): domain Eukaryota; kingdom Metazoa; phylum Chordata; class Amphibia; order Anura; family Bombinatoridae; genus Bombina; species Bombina bombina. Next base: position 14,400,717 of record NC_069506.1, read on the forward strand.
TGTAACAATGCGCAGCTACAAGATGGCAGCACCAGTATAAAATGCAGAGCTTTACCAGCTGGTTTCTGTATTGAGATAAAGTGCTCTGCGCCGATCACATGATGTAACAATACACAGCTACAAGATGTCGGCACCAGCATAAAATGCAGAGCTTTATTAGCTGGATTCTGTAATGAGATAAAGTGCTCTGCTCCTATCACATGATGTAACAATACACAGCTACAAGATGGCGGCACCCAGTATAAAATGCAGAGCTTTACCAGCTGGATTCTGTAATTAGATGAAGTGCTCTGCTTCTATCACATGATGTAACAATACGCAGCTACAAGATGGCGGCACCAGTATAAAATACAGAGCTTTACCAGCTGGATTCTGTAATGAGATAAAGTGCTCTGCTCCTATCACAGGATGTAACAATACGCAGCTACAAGATGGCGGCACCAGTATAAAATCAGAGCTTTACCAGCTGGATTCTGTAATTAGATAAAGTGCACTGCTCCTGTCACAGGATGTAACAATACACAGCTACAAGATTTTGGCACCAGTATAAAATGCAGAGCTTTACCAGCTGGATTCTGTAATAAGATAAAGTGCACTGTTCCTATCACATGATGTAACAATACACAGCTACAAGATGGCGGCACCCAGTATAAAATGCAGAGCATTTCCAGCTGGATTCTGTAATTAGATAAAGTGCTCTGCTCCTATCACATGATGTAACAATACACAGCTACAAGAGGACGGCACCAGTATAAAATGCAGAGCTTTACCAGCTGGATTCTGTAATGAGATAAAGTGCTCTGCTTCTATCACATGATCTAACAATTCGCAGCTACAAGATGGTGGCACCCAGTATAAAATGCAGAGCTTTACCAGCTGGATTCTGTAGTTAGATAAAGTGCTCTGTTCCTATCACATGATGTAACAATACACAGCTACAAGATGGCGGCACCAGTATAAAATGCAGAGCTTTACCAGCTGGATTCTGTAATTAGATAAAGTGCTCTGCTCCTATCACATGATGTAACAATACGCAGCTACAAGATGGCGGCACCAGTTTAAAATGCAGACCTTTACCAGCTGGATTCAGTAATTAGATAAAGTGCTCTGCTCCTATCACATGATGTAACAATACGCAACTACAAGATGGCGGCGCCAGTATAAAATACAGAGCTTTACCAGCTGGATTCTGTAATTAGAAAAAGTGCACTGCTCCTATCACATGATGTAACAATACGCAGCTACAAGATGGCAGCACCAGTATAAAATGCAGAGCTTTACCAGCTGGATTCTGTAATTAGATAAAGTGCTCTGCTCCTATCACAGGATGTAACAATACACAGCTACAAGATGGTGGCACCATTATAAAATGCAGAGCTTTACCAGCTAGATACTGTAATTATATAAAGTGCACTGCTCCTATTACATGATGTAACAATACACAGCTACAAGATGGTGATACCAGTATAAAATGCAGAGCTTTACCAGCTGGATTCTGTAATTAGATAAAGTGCTCTGCTCCTATCACATGATGTAACAATACACAGATACAAGATGGAGGCACCAGTATAAAATGCAGAGCTTTACCAGCTGGATTCTGTAATTAGATGAAGTGCTCTGCTTCTATCACATGATGTAACAATACGCAGCTACAAGATGGCGGCACCAGTATAAAATACAGAGCTTTACCAGCTGGATTCTGTAAGGAGATACAGTGCTCTGCTTCTATCACATGATACAACAATACGCAGCTACAATATGGCGGCACCAGTATAAAATACAGAGCTTTACCAGCTGGATTCTGTAATTAGATAAAGTGCACTGCTCATGTCACATGATGTAACAATACGCAGCTACAAGATGGCGGCACCAGTATAAAATACAGAGCTTTACCAGCTGGATTCTGTAATGAGATAAAGTGCACTGCTCCTATCACATGATGTAACAATACACAGCTACAAGATGGCAGCACCCAGTATAAAATGCAGAGCTTTATTAGCTGGATTCTTTAATGAGATAAAGTGCTCTTCTCCTATCACATGATGTAACAATACGCAGCTACAAGATGGCGGCACCCAGTATAAAATGCAGAGTTTTACCAGCTGGATACTGTAATTAGAAAAAGTGCTTTGCTCCTATCACATGATGTAACAATACGCAGATACAAGATGGCGGCACCAGTATAAAATACAGAGCTTTACCAGCTGGATTCTGTAATGAGATAAAGTGCTCTGCTCCTATCACATGATGTAACAATACACAGCTACAAGATGGTGGCACCAGTATAAAATGCAGAGTTTTACCAGCTGGATTCTGTAATGAGATAAAGTGCACTGCTCCTATCACATGATGTAACAATACGCAGCTACAAGATGGCGGCACCAGTATAAAATGCAGAGCTTTACCAGCTGGATTCTGTAATTAGATAAAGTGCTCTGCTCCTATCACAGGATGTAACAATACACAGCTACAAGATGGCGGCACCAGTATAAAATGCAGAGCTTTACCAACTGGATTCTGTAATTAGATAAAGTGCTCTGCTCCTATCACATGATGTAACAATACGCAGCTACAAGATGACGGCACCCAGTATAAAATGCAGAGCTTTATTAGCTGGATTCTGTAATTAGATAAAGTGTTCTGCGCCTATCACATGATGTAACAATACACAGCTACTAGATGGCGGCACCAGTATAAAATGCTGAGCTTTACCAGCTGGATTCTGTAATTAGATAAAGTGCTTTGCTCCTATCACATGATGTAACAATACACAGCTACAAGATGGCGGCACCAGTATAAAATACAGAGCAAAACCAGCTGGATTCTGTAATTAGATAAAGTGCACTGCTCCTGTCACAGGATGTAACAATACACAGCTACAAGATGGTGGCACCAGTATAAAATGCAGAGTTTTACCAGCTGGATTCTGTAATTAGATAAAGTGCACTGCTCCTATCACATGATGTAACAATACACAGCTACTAGATGGCGGCACCTGTATAAAATGCTGAGCTTTACCTGCTGGATTCTGTAATTAGATAAAGTGCTCTGCGCCTATCACATGATGTAACAATACACAGCTACAAGATGGCGGCACCAGTATAAAATGCAGAGCTTTACCAGCTGGATTCTGTAATTAGATAAAATGCTTTGCTCCTATCACATGATGTAACAATACACAGCTACAAGATGGTGGCACCAGTATAAAATGCAGAGCTTTACCAGCTGGATTCTGTAATTAGATAAAGTGCACTGCTCCTATCACATGATGTAACAATACACAGCTACAAGATGGCAGCACCAGTATAAAATGCAGAGCTTTACCAGCTGGATTCTGTAAGGAGATACAGTGTTCTGCTCCTATCACATGATGTAACAATACGCAGCTACAAGATGGCGGCACCAGTATAAAATGCAGAGCTTTACCAGCTGGATTCTGTAATTATATAAAGTGCACTGCTCCTATCACATGATGTAACAATACACAGCTACAAGATGGTGGCGCCAGTATAAAATACAGAGCTTTACCAGCTGGATTCTGTAATTAGATAAAGTGCTCTGCTCATATCACATGATGTAACAATACACAGCTACAAGATGGTGACACCAGTATAAAATACAGAGCTTTACCAGCTGGATTCTGTAATTAGATAAAGTGCACTGCTCCTATCACATGATATAACAATACACAGCTACAAGATGGCGGCACCCAGTATAAAATGCAGAGCTTTACTAGCTGGATTCTGTAATTAGATAAAGTGCTCTGCTCCTATCACATGATGTAACAATACACAGTTAGAAGATGGCGGCACCAGTATAAAATGCAGAGCTTTACCACCTGGATTCTGTAATTAGATAAAGTGCACTGCTCCTATCACATGATATAAAAATACACAGCTACAAGATGGTGGCACCAGTATAAAATGCAGAGCTTTACCAGCTGGATTCTGTAATTAGATAAAGTGCTCTGCTCCTATCACATAATGTAACAATTCGCAGCTACAAGATGGCGGCACCTGTATAAAATGCAGAACTTTACCAACTGGATTCTGTATTTAGATAAAGTGCTCTGCGCCTATCACAGGATGTAACAATACACAGCTACAAGATGGCAGCACCAGTATAAAATACAGAGTTTTACCAGCTGGATTCTGTAATGAGATAAAGTGCACTGCTCCTATCACATGATGTAACAATATGCAGCTACAAGATGGCGGCACCAGTATAAAATACAGAGCTTTACCAGCTGGATTCTGTAATTAGATAAAGTGCACTGCTCCTGTCACAGGATGTAACAATACACAGCTACAAGATGGTGGCCCCAGTATAAAATGCAGAGCTTTACCAGCTGGATTCTGTAATTAGATAAAGTGCTCTGCTCCTATCACATGATGTAACAATACGCAGCTACAAGATGGCGGCACCAGTATAAAATGCAGAGCTTTACCAGCTGGATTCTGTAATTAGATAAAGTGCTCTGCTCCTATCACATGATGTAACAATACGCAGCTACAAGATGGCGGCACCAGTATAAAATGCAGAGCTTTACCAGCTGGATTCTGTAATTAGATAAAGTGCTCTGCTCCTGTCACAGGATGTAACAATACGCAGCTACAAGATGGCGGCACCAGTAAAAAATACAGAGCTTTATAAGCTGGAATCTGTAATTAGATAAAGTGCTCTGCTCCTATCACAGGATGTAACAATACGCAGCTACAAGATGGCGGCACCAGTAAAAAATACAGAGCTTTATAAGCTGGAATCTGTAATTAGATAAAGTGCTCTGCTCCTATCACAGGATGTAATAATACACAGCTACAAGATGGCGGCACCAGTAAAAAATACAGAGCTTAATAAGCTGGAATCTGTAATTAGATAAAGTGCTCTGCTCCTATCACAGGATGTAACAATACACAGTTACAAGATGGCGGCACCAGTATAAAATGCAGAACTTTACCAGCTGGATTCTGTAATTAGATAAAGTGCTCTGCTCCTATCACATGATGTAACAATACACAGCTACAAGATGGCGGCACCAGTATAAAATGCAAAGCTTTACCAACTGGATTCTGTAATGAAATAAAGTGTACTGCTCCTATCACATGATGTAACAATACACAGCTACAAGATGGCGGCACCAGTATAAAATGCAGAGCTTTAACAGCTGGATTCTGTAATTAGATAAAGTTCTCTGCTCCTATCACAGGATACAACAATACGCAGCTACAAGATGGCGGCACCAGTATAAAATTCAGAGCTTTACCAGCTGGATTCTGTAATTAGATAAAGTGCCCTGCTCCTATCACATGATGTAACAATACACAGCTACAAGATGGCGGCACCAGTATAAAATGCAGAGTTTTACCAGCTGGATTCTGTAATTAGATAAAGTGCCCTGCTCCTATCACATGATGTAACAATACACAGCTACAAGATGGTGGCACCCAGTATAAAATACAGAGCTTTATAAGCTGGAATCTGTAATTAGATAAAGTGCTTTGCTCCTATCACATGATGTAACAATACACAGCTACAAGATGGCGGCACCAGTATAAAATGCAAAGCTTTACCAGCTTGATTCTGTAATGAAATAAATTGCACTGCTCCTATCACATGATGTAACAATACACAGCTACAAGATGGCGGCACCAGTATAAAATGCAGAGCTTTACCAGCTGGATTCTGTAATTAGATAAAGTTCACTGCTCCTATCACATGATGTAACAATACACAGCTACAAGATGGTGACACCAGTATAAAATGCAGAGCTTTACCAGCTGGATTCTGTAATTAGATAAAGTTCACTGCTCCTATCACATGATGTATCAATACACAGCTACAAGATGGCGGCACCAGTATAAAATGTAGAGCTTTACCAGCTGGATTCTGTAATTATATAAAGTGCACTGCTCCTATCACATGATGTAACAATACACAGCTACAAGATGGTGACACCAGTATAAAATGCAGAGCTTTACCAGCTGGATTCTGTAATTAGATAAAGTGCCCTGCTCCTATCACATGATGTAACAATACACAGCTACAAGATGGCGGCACCAGTATAAAATGCAGAGTTTTACCAGCTGGATTCTGTAATTAGATAAAGTGCTCTGTTCCTTGACATTATGTAACAATACACAGCTACAAGATGACGGCACCAGTATAAAATGCAGAGCTTTACCAGCTGGATTCTGTAATGAGATAAAGTGCTCTGCTTCTATCACATGATGTAACAATTCGCAGCTACAAGATGGTGGCACCCAGTATAAAATGCAGAGCTTTACCAACTGGATTCTGTAATTAGATAAAGTGCTCTGCTCCTATCACATGATGTAACAATACGCAGCTACAAGATGGCGGCACCCAGTATAAAATGCAGAGCTTTACCAGCTGGATACTGTAATTAGAAAAAGTGCTTTGCTCCTATCACATGATGTAACAATACGCAGCTACAAGATGGCGGCACCAGTATAAAATACAGAGCTTTACCAGCTGGATTCTGTAATGAGATAAAGTGCTCTGCTCCTATCACAGGATGTAACAATACGCAGCTACAAGATGGCAGCACCGGTATAAAATGCAGAGTTTTACCAGCTGGATTCTGTAATGAGATAAAGTGCACTGCTTCTATCACATGATGTAACAATTCGCAGCTACAAGATGGCGGCACCAGTATAAAATACAGAGCTAAACCAGCTGGATTCTGTAATTAGATAAAGTGCCCTGCTCCTGTCACAGGATGTAACAATACACAGCTACAAGATGGTGGCACCAGTATAAAATGCAGAGCTTTACCAGCTGGATTCTGTAATAAGATAAAGTGCACTGCTCCTATCACATGATGTAACAATACACAGCTACAAGATGGCGGCACCCAGTATAGAATGCAGAGCTTTACCAGCTGGATTCTGTAATTAGATAAAGTGCTCTGCTCCTATCATATGATGTAACAATACACAGCTACAAGATGGTGGCACCAGTATAAAATGCAGAGCTTTACCAGCTGGATTCTGTAATTAGATAAAGTGCTCTGCTCCTATCACATGATGTAACAATACACAGCTACAAGATGGCGGCACCAGTATAAAATGCGGAGCTTTACCAGCTGGATTCTGTAATTAGATAAAGTGCTCTGCTCCTATCATATGATGTAACAATACGCAGCTACAAGATGGCGGCACCAGTATAAAGTGCAGAGATTTACCTGCTGGATTCTGTAATTAGATAAAGTGCTCTGCTCCTATCACAGGATGTAACAATACACAGCTACAAGATGGTGGCACCAGTATAAAATTCAGAGCTTTACCAGCTGGATTCTGTAATTAGATAAAGTGCTCTGCTCCTATCACATGATGTAACAATACACAGCTACAAGATGGCAGCACCAGTATAAAATACAGATCTTTACCAGCTGGATTCTGTAATGAGATAAAGTGCCCTGCTCCTGTCACAGGATATAACAAAACACAGCTACAAGATGGCGGCACCAGTATAAAATGCAGAGCTTTACAGCTGGATTCTGTAATTAGATAAAGTGCACTGCTTCTGTCACATGATGTAACAATACACAGCTACAAGATGGTGGCACCAGTATAAAATGCAGAGATTTACCAGCTGGATTCAGTAATTAGATAAAGTGCTCTGCTTCTGTCACATGATGTAGCAATACACAGCTACAAGATGGCGGCACCAGTATAAAATGCAGAGCTTTACCAGCTGGATTTTGTTATGAGTTAAAATAAGAGAACAGCTTTAAAGAGAGCTACAGGTATGGGAGGGAATGCTATAGTATGGTGTGTAGTAACTATGTTACTGTAGTTGTTCCCAACAGTTTGCTATCCTTTTAAATATATATTAAAAAAATGAAACAACATTTATTTAACAGATTCTCTGGCTAAACAGTAACCGCAACATGTTTCAGAGCCACGCCGCTTCCCTCAGGTGTATGCCCTGCTCCCTGTATGGCTCGCCCTCTCTTAAAGTTCAGTTTTATTTAAAAAAATTAAACTGTATATTAATCTCCTGATACCATAAACACTTCATAAACTAAATGCAGGATGGACATTGCACCCTTCCCTCTCATGACCGCACCTCTACAGTGTGGGTGCGAGTGCCCCTCTCCCCCTGACCAGGGGGCAGGCAGGTTTGTCTGACAGTTTTTATTTTTCCTGTGTGTATTCCCTCTTATGGAGAAGGAATCAGTAAGGAAATTGTTCTTGTTATGCCGTGGAGTATTGCAGTTACACTGAATGTGTTTTGGTATTGTAAAACATTTGCTTTTTCTTTTCTTATATTTTGTGCCAGTACTATTTTTGTGAATAGCTGACAACTATAAATCTGGGCTGCATTGTAAAGACACAAATAGTCCTTTGATATGTTTAAAAAGCAGAATGAGTCCACCTAGTGAGTGAATAAAGCCACTGTCCTAATTAAATCTGCAGCAGAACCAGGTTTCATCACACAAATGTGTAATGCAGTTCAGGTAACTGCTCAGACCTGGCATTGTCAGAAATTCCCAAACCGGATTTGCTGTTTCAAGCTCGATTTTCTGTTTCTGCACTTCCAAAGATATCCCCTTAGGAAAACAGTGTCTTGCTTCCAAACATATTACATTTGTTCTTGTTTACAATAGGACTCACCTTCAACCTCTTGTATCAGACTGCCATCTTCTGGGAATTTCAAAGAATGAATTCAGGTTATGACTGTTCACTCCAGGGGTCAGAATAGAGACCTAATTAATGTTACATCTGTAAGAATTCCTTAAATGCAGCATATTATAACTGTTTTATAAGTTTTATAATGGTTTTGTCTTTTCTCAAACAAATATGAAAAATAAGTACATTAGTAAAAACGAGAGAAAAATGCCTAATGTGTTGTGTATTTAAAATTCTAGAACTGTTGTTAAATTTTTAAGTAATCAACAAATTCTAAGCATTGCACTTTCAGATGAATGTAGAGCATTTTAATTAAAGTGATATTGAATAAATATTGAAATGTGCAAATAAGTTCTTTTTGCAATTTACTTCCATTAACAAACAGCTAGATTACGAGTTGTGCGTTAAGGTACAAAAGCCGCGTTAAGAGGTCCTAACGCTGCTTTTTTACGCCCGCTGCAGGTATAGTAATCTTGCAGGTATAGTACCGCACACTTCTTTGGCCTTACCGCAAAACGACTTACGTAAACTTTGTAAAGTCTTTTTTCTATGGGACTTCCATAGCACCGGTATTACGAGTCTGTCCTGGGAGGCCAAAAAGTGAGTGGTACACCCTACCCTGTCAAGAGTCCTAACGCATTTAAAAGTCAGTAGTTAAGAGTTTTATGGTACAATGCCGTTAAATAAAACTCATAACTAAAGTGCTAAAAAGTACACTAACACCCATAAACTACCTATTAACCCCTAAACCGAGGCCCTCCCGTATCGCAAACACTATAAAACATTTTTTAACCCCTAATCTGCCGCCCCAACATTGCCCCGCCTACATTATATTTATGAACCCCTAATCTGCTGCCCCCAACATTGTCGACACATACATTATATTTATTAACCCCTAATCTGCCGTCCCCAATGTTGCCGCAACCTACCTACACTTATTAACCCCTAATCTGCCGCCCCAACGCCGCCGCCACTATAATAAACATATTAACCCCTAAACCGCTGCACTCCCGCCTCGCAAACATTAATTAAATTGTATTAACCCCTAATCTGCCATCCCTAACATCGCCGCCACCTACCTACATTTATTAACCCCTAATCTGCCGCCCCCAATGTCGCTGCCACTATACAGTTCTGAAGATCCGACATCCATCCTCAAGGAAGCGACAGAAGTCTTAATCCAACCGGGCCAAAGTCCTCAACGAAGCCAGGAGAAGTCTTCATCCAAGCCGGGCAAAGTAATCCTCCAGACGGGCAGAAGTCTTCATCCAGATGGCATCTTCTATCTTCATCCATCCATAGAATGCAAGCTCAATCCTATTGGCTGATTGCATCAGCCAATAGGATTTTTTCTAGCTAGGTAGTTTATTAAATAGTTAATAACTATTTAGTAACTATTCTACCTATCAGCCAATCAGAATCTAAGGGACGCCATCTTGGATGACATCACTTAAAGGAACCTTCATTCATCTTTAGTCGTCGGAAGAAGAGGATGCTCCGCGTCGGATTTCTTGATGGAACCGCTCCTCGTCGGATGGATGAAGATAGAAGATGCCGTCTGAATGAAGACTTCTGCCTGTCTGGAGGACCACTTCGCCCGGCTTGGATGAAGACTTATCTCGGCTTCGTTGAAGACTTCTGCCACTTCCTTGAGGATGAATGTCGGATCTTCAGAACTGTAAATCGATCTTCAGGGGGTTAGTGTTAGGTTTTTTTAAGGGTGTATTGGGTGGGTTTTATGTTTTAGGTAATGGTTTGGGCCACACAAGAGCTAACTGCCCTTTTAAGGGCAATGCCCATCCAAATGCCCTTTTCAGGGCAATGGGGAGCTTATTTTTTTTAAATAATATTTTATTTGGGGGGTTGGTTGTGTGGGTGGTGGGTTTTGCTGTTGGGGGGAATTGTTTGTATTTTTTTTTAAAGGTAAAAGAGCTGATTACTTTGGGGCAATGCCCCGCAAAAGGCCCTTTTAAGGGCTATTGGCAGTTTAGTTTAGGCTAGGTTTTTTTTTTTTTTGGGGGGGGTTATTTTGATAGGGCTATTAAATTAGGTGTAATCTGTTGTTTATTTTCTGTAATTTATTGTTTTTTGTGATTTAGGTAATTTAATTTAATTTATTTAATTGTTGTGTAGTGTTAGGTGTTATTGTAATTTAGGTTAGGTTTTATTTTACAGGTACTTTTGTATTTATTTTAGCTAGGTAGTTATTAAATAGTTAATAACTATTTAATAACTATTCTACCTAGTTAAAATAAATACAAACTTGCCTGTAAAATAAAAATAAACCCTAAGCTAGATACAATGTAACTATTAGTTATATTGTAGCTAGCTTAGGGTTTATTTTATAGGTAAGTATTTAGTTTTAAATAATAATAGAATAATTTAGTTAATTATAGGAATTTTTATTTAGATGTATCTAAATTATATTTAAGTTAGGGGGTGTTAGGGTTAGGGTTAGACAGTTTTAGCAGTTAATACATTTAGTATAGTGGCGGCGACGTTGGGGGCGGCAGATTAGGGGTTAATAAATGTAGGTAGGTAGCAGCGATGTTAGGGATGGCAGATTAGGGATTAATAATATTAAACTAATGTTTGCGAGGCGGGAATGCGGCGGTTTAGGGGTTAATATGTTTATTATAGTGGCGGCAACGTTGGGGGCAGCAGATTAGGGGTTAATACGTGTAGGTAGGTTGCAGCGACATTGGGGGTGGCAGATTAGTGGTTAATAAATATAATGTAGGTGTCGGCGATGTTGGGGGCAACAGATTAGTGGTTCATAACTATAATGTAGGTGGCGGCGGTGTCCGGAGCGGCAGATTAGGGGTTAATAAGTATAATGCAGGTGGCGGCGATGTCGGGGTGGCAGATTAGGGGTTAATAAGTGTAAGATTAGGGGTGTTTAGACTCGGGGTTCATGTTAGGGTGTTAGGTGTAAACATAACTTTTATTTCCACATAGGAATCAATGGGGCTGCGTTACTGAGCTTTACGCTGCTTTATTGCAGGTGTTAGACTTTTTCTCAGCCGGCTCTCCCCATTGATGTCTATGGGGAAATCGTGCATGAGCACGTACAACCAGCTCACCACTGACTTAAGCAGCGCTGGTATTGGAGTGCGGTATGGAGCCCAATTTTGCTCAACGCTCACTTGTTGCATTTTTTTTTTTTTTTTTTTTTTAGGTTTTAACGGTTTTTATTGGTATTCATTTAAATACAAAAACAGAGGAGGAGGACTTGCAAGACCACCTATATACATTGAGAAAAGAAAAAAAAAAGAATATCAACTTTGCATTACATCCTGTACATTGACTAGCACTTTGTAATATATACAATGATAAACTCCATTTTCTTAACATAACATTTATCGTGTGAAGTTTTACATGGTATTTATAGGAATTTTTAAGAGCCTTATTAATCCACAAAGCGCTTTTACTAAGTATAATCCATTTTTGTCCTCCTTCTACAGGTTATAGTAGAAAGGGAGAAGGTAGAAGGGGTTAGGGTAGGGGTTGTGGGTGTATCTAAGATGTTAACTAGCTGGGTGTGGGAGGGGAAAAGGGGGGAGGCAGAGGGAGAAGAGGAAGGGGGAAAAGGGAGAGTGCTACGTGTAATCTCAGAAAATTTGTTAGTATTATCTCATCAATGCCTGACATTGCAAGGCATGCCCTGTTTAAAGTTTTAAAAATTTAAAGTTTAATGTTGCTCCACAGTTCCAACATCTCCTGGTGATATGTCAGCTTATCATTTTTCAGGTAATGGAAACGTTCCAGGCTAAGCAAATCTAAGGTCTGATTGTACCATTCTTGTAATGAAGGTGGAACGCTGGATTTCCAATGTTTGGGAATCAGTTTTTTGGCGCTATTAATCATTATGAGAAGTAGTGAGGTCTGTATGTCATTCTGCAATTTAGGTAACTTTAGGAACATTAGAGCGCCAAAGTCTGGTGTGATAGCTATGTCTAGAATTGTGGACATGGAATTAAACACCGCTTTCCAATAGTTTGTAAGAACTGGGCATGTCCACCAGATGTGGTGCATTGTGCCCTTTTGTCCACATCCCCTCCAACATCCTTCCGCTATATGTGGGGCAGTTTTATGTAGCCTGGCTGGGGTCAGATACCATCTACTAATAAATTTAAAATGGACCTCCTGCATAGCGGTAGACGAGGAGGCCCTTTTTGCGTATCGGTATGACCTATTCCATTCTTTTAGTTCCAGTGTGGAACCAGTCTCCGCATGCCACGCCCATACGTATGTTGGCAGAGTTTGTGTGTTTGGGAGCAATAGAATCTTGTATATGAGGGAGACCGTGTGTCTAGGCGGTATTTGTTGTATGCATAGTTTCTCATAGGGGGTAAGTTCGCGCTGTAGTTTGGATTTATGTTTGTGTGCTTGAATGAAATGAATAAGTTGGTATCGGGAGAGCCAATTGGGGAAAAGTGTTTTGTTCCAAAGTTGTAATTTCTCTAGTGTCATGATGTTTCCCTCTTCTGTAATAGAATGCAATATGCCATCCCTTAGGCTATACTGCTGTCTACTGGGGGTATTTATGTTACAAATAGGTAAATCCAGGTTTTCTCTAATAGGGAGCATAGGCGAATCTATGGATGTGATCCGTAAGTTTGTGGCTATAGTCCTATCCCATTCCTTAAAGGTTTCTGAGATAGTTGGGTAGTGTACTATTGTGTCTGGTCTTTTCTTAGGGTCTATCCATGCTAAAGTCGCCACATTACCTCTGTTTAAGATATAGTTGTCAATTTGTACCCAGGCATTCTGGTCTGAATTATGGCTCCAGTCTATTATTTGCTGCAAGGCGATGGCTTTCCTATAGGTAGCCAGGTCAGGGACACCCAGCCCGCCCCTCTCCCTAGGTTGGCACATTGTCTGCCTCCTCACTCTATTCCTTTTACCTCTTCCTATAAAGTTATCTATAAGTGATTGTAATTGTGGGATGAACCTTAGAGGTGTGGGAATGGGCAGGGCTTGGAACAGATATAGTAAACGGGGAAGGATGTTCATTTTTATAATTCCTATCCTGCCCAGCCATGATAGGGGTTTATTATTCCAGGAATTAAGGTCTTTAGCTATCTCACTTTTCAGATGTTCATAGTTGTATAAGAATACATTTTTTGGGTTGTCTGTGAGGTATATACCTAGGTATTTGAGCTTGGATTTGGCCAACGTAATCTGAAATTTTTTGACCAAATGGTCGACTACTTGTGGTGGTGATGAGATATTAAGTAATTCCGACTTTGAAAGATTAAGGTGAAAATTTGAAACTTGGCCATAATTTTGAAGTTCTAGTAATAGTTCTGGAATTGAGTTCTCAATATTGGACAATGTGAATAGTATATCATCCGCTTACATGATGAGTTTATTATTCATGTTGCCTGTCTGTATACCGGTAATTCTTTTATTAACTCGTATTTTTTGGGCAAGGGCTTCAAATGAGAGAACAAATAACAGAGGGGATAGTGGACATCCCTGTCGGGTTCCATTTGTTATGTCAAATGTATCTGATAAGACACCGTTAGCTCTTACCCTTGCGTTCGGATTGGAGTATAACGAGAAGACCATGCGTAGGAAAGGTTCTCCAAAGTTCATCTTTGTCATAACTTGTCTGAGATAAAGCCAATCGACCCTATCAAAGGCCTTCTCGGCATCTGTTGAAAAGAGTGAGAGTGGCAGTGAATTTTGTTTGGCAAAATTAATAATGTGCTGTATTCTAACGGTGTTATCTTTGGCCTCGCGCCCGGGGACAAATCCCACCTGATCAGTAGAGATTAATTTGGGAAGGATTTTATTTAATCTGTTGGCAAGGATCTTTGCCAGAATCTTTATATCTGTGTTCAGCAAAGATATCAGGCGAAAATTACTTGGAGTGTTAGGTGGTCTGCCCGGTTTGGGTAATACAGATATGTGGGCCTCAAGCATTCGGTGAGGTAGCATCTCAGTGGTAGGTAACTCATTAAAGAGAGTGAGAAGGTGTGGGACCAGGAGTGATTTGTAAGTTTTGTAATATTTTGGGGTGAATCCGTCGGGACCAGGGCACTTCCCTGATGGGAGTTCCCCTATTGCCTTTAAAATTTCTGTGTCCATGATTGGCACATCTAGGGCGAAAGACTCCTCTTTGGATAGGGAGTTGAGAGGTATGTTCTCCAGGTAGTCAGTGATGATTAAGATTTGTTTATTATTATTCTGAGGGTCAGTAGTGGTGTCTGGGATTCTGTCCAAGTTATATAAAGATTGGTAGTAGTGTCGGAATGTGTTTGCTATACCCTTACTATCTCTAATATCTGTGGAGTCATCTGTCTTAAGGGAATTGATAAATGATTTATATTTTTTCCTTTGAATAGATCTGGCTAGGATCTTGCCGGGTCTGTTGCCTTCGTCGTAATAGAGTTGACGGAGGTACAAAGCCTGCCTCTGTGAGTCTGATGTAATCAATACTCCTAGTTCTTTTCTAGCTTGAGTAAGAGATGTCGTAAGGGACGGGTTCAGAGGGTCCATCTTGTGTTTACGTTCTAGGTGGTATATTGTGGAGTGTAGTCTCTCGTAGTGTGCTCTTTTGTCCATTAGTTTCCTTGCTCTTATTTTAATTAGTTCACCCCTCACTACACACTTGTGCGCTTCCCAGTTGTTTGTGTTGGATGTATCTGTATGGGTATTATGAGTAAAGAATTCTGTATTAGTTTTGTTTATAGTTACATTTGTGATTGGGTCTAGCAGCAAGTGGTCATCTAATTTCCAAGTGAAATCGGTCAGGGGAGTCTCCGGCCACACCACCTTGCAGGAAACTGGAGCATGGTCCATCCACGTTATAGAACCTATGTCACTTTTAAGTATAGAGGAGAGCCCTAGTGAGTCTGTGAACAGGTAGTCTATTCGTGAATACTTTTTATGTATGTGTGAGTAATATGTATAGTCCCTAGTCGTAGGGTGTAAAGTGCGCCAAATGTCGTGGAGGTTAAGATCTGAAATAGTGGTTTTGACTGACTTTAAAACATGTCTAGGAGCACTGGAAATGAGATTTGAGGTATCGAGCAATGGGTTAATTGAAATATTAAAGTCACCGCCTATCAATACCACACCCTTGCGATGGTCCAACAAAAGGCATGATATTTTTTTGAGAAAGCGGTGTTGTTCCGTGTTAGGGGCATAGACATTAAGCAATGTGATAGGTCTCCCAAATTAAAGGCCTATAACTAGTATGTAGCGTCCCTCAGGGTCTTTAATCGTTGTAAGTGGCTGAAGTGAAATTGACCTGTGGAGCAGTATTCCTACTCCATTTCGTTTATGTGTATTAGATGCGAAATAGCTAGTGGGATATTTATGATTTGACCACTTAGGTTCCTTTCCTTTCTGAAAGTGTGTTTCCTGTAGGAAAACGATTGAGTGGTTGATTCTGTTAATTTCCTTTGTGGTTATGGATCGTTTCCCCGGGCTATTCAGCCCTTTGACATTTATTGTAGAGACTGTCAGAGTGTGATCGGTATTGTTAGGTATTGTGTGTTGTGGCATGATTGCGTATCAATTAAGTTATACACGCAGCACTCAGGTTAAGGGGGAGGGGAGTGCTAGGTAGGAGTTTAGGGTTAGTATACAGCTATTATCTAGAGTGTTGTTCCGAAGGGGTAAGGGTTAGGGAATAATGGGTCTTAAAGGTAGTTGAGTAAGAATCTCAGTAGTATACTGAAAGAGAGAAGAAAGAAAAAAAAAAAGAGAAAAAAAGAGAAAGGGTGTCGTCAATGGGGTCAATGGGGATGTGTCCCCATGGCACTAGTGTAGCAGAATTATAAAATTTGAAATGTTTGGGAGGTAGGAGAAGGCTCCGTCCTCCGCGAGTAGAATATAGGAAAATTAAATATTTTCTAGTAGAGCTACGCATCTTATAAATCTGATAGAGACAGTAGCTAGTGTGTATAAGTACTTGTAAAGAAGTAGATGGGGAGGGGGGTCAAAGTAGAATAAATACAACTTCCAAGACTATAACATGTTACATTGTACCAGCAGTTTCTGTAAGTTGTCACACAATTACATATAATATTAGTAATATTTTATTGGCATTATCTCTCCTCCAATCGCGCGCCGAACCACCTCCGATGTCCATATAATTGAAAGGACTTATCAGTAAGTGATCAAAGGCGCAACCCTAGGGGCTGAGAGGAAGTTCTGTGTTCCAATGCCTCCACTTGAATAATTATCAATACATAAAACTTAGAAAGTTCAATAAACATTGGGTTATAACAAGTAATTTTAACTGAGTGCAAGTTATTAAAGGAGCACAATACTGTTCTTCTACTTCTGTAATTCGATACAAACGACTATTTTGCAGAAAGTTCCATCTAATGATTAGTTCTCGTCCCTGCAACAATGAGTTAGTGAGAGGGCTAGAGTCATGTTATCAGTTTTCATGTGTTCATTGGCATATGAGTCTCTTGTACTACTGTTTCTCTTCTCTAAGGTCAATCTTAACATAGGCACCAGAACATTTGCAACTTCCAACAAAACAGAGTATAATTGTCATGAACGCTTCCGTTCATCGCCGTGTCGCCGCGGCTCCCGGAACTTCTCTGTGTCTCTGACGTCATGTTGCTTAGCAACATGACGCTTCCTCTCACACCCTCTGATGACGGTTACGCTCCTGCCCTTTAAATCTCGGCGGGAGATCTGAATCTGGGCCCGTTTGTTTGTTTCCCTGGATTGTGAGTACCATATCAGTTTTGTTCTTCTGTGTACCGACTTCTGCCTGCCTGACCAAGCCTCTTGCCTAATCCCTACTTGCTGATATTTGGACATTGACTTCTGCCTGCCTGACCTTGCCTGTAGCTTTTACCCTTTTGCTGATACTTGGATGCCGACTTCTGCTTGCCTGACCTTGTCTTTTGCCTCTACCTTTTGCTGATATTTGGATGCCGACTTCTGCCTGCCTGACCTTGCTTTTGCCTTTACCTTTAAACCTATTCTTTGATAAACAAGACCTGCTTAAAGGGACATTTTACTTTTACAAGCTGCAAAAGAGAACTTTGCCTTTCTGTTTGTTATACACCTGCTTAAAGGGACATTTTACTTTTACAAGCTGCAAAAGAGAACTTTGCCTTTCTGTTTGTTATACACCTGCTTAAAAGGGACATTTACTTTTACAAGCTGCAAAAGAGAACTTTGCCTTTCTGTTTGTTATACACCTGCTTAAAAGGGACATTTACTTTTACAAGCTGCAAAAGAGAACTTTGCCTTTCTGTTTGTTATAAACCTGCTTAAAGGGACATTATACTTTTACAAGCTGCAAAAGAGAACTTTTCCTTTGTTTTACAAGCCTGCTAAAGAGGACCTTTTTCAGAAGCTTCAAGTAAGAGCATTTCCTTTTTGTTCTTTGTACTACTTAAAGGGACGTTTTATCCTTTGTGGCTTTCCTGCATTCTGGAACAATATTCATTTTTGTTATCTTCTAATCTGCTTCCTGAGTGGGTCACGTCCTGGATATTTCTCAGTGTGCTAGCGTGTGCTTTCAATTCACGCTAGCAGTTGGGTTACATCCCGGATTGATTCCAGAGCGGCTGACATTACAAACGGGCCCCACTGAATTATCTATGGCCGTGGCTCACCAGGGACAGCTCTTGGGTTCTCATGCCACTCACTTGCAGTCTCTGGACACTAAACTTGATCAAATTACTGCTCTATTACAAAATTTGGTTGCTACCGCACCTCCCAATCCTAATCCCAATCCAAATCCGATTGAGGCATTACCTCCTCCGATTCCTAACAATCAGTCTCAGGTACAACTAAGTCCCAGGATTCCTCTTCCGGATAAATATGATGGGAATCCTGAAGAATGTAGAGGCTTTTTGAATCAATGCCGTCTTCATTTCCGAAATAGCCCTACTCTCTTTGCTACTGCCTCTTCTAGAATCACGTTTCTTATTTCCTTAATGAAAGGAAAAGCCTTGGCTTGGGTGTCACCTTTGCTAGAAAAGAATGATCCTATACTGTTGGATGTTGATACATTTCTATCTACATTCTCAAACGTATTCGATAAACCTGGAAGGTCATCCGCTGCTGAAGCTACTCTCCTGGATTTACGTCAAGGAAATCAACCAGTCTCTCAATATGCAATTGAGTTCCGCACCCTTGCCTCTGAAACCACTTGGAATCAGGGAGCACTCAGAGCCGCTTTCCGTAAAGGACTTTCTGAGCGTCTCAAGGATGAATTGGTGTATCGTGAACTTCCAGAGTCCTTAGAAGCCTTAATAAATCTCTGTATCAGTCTCGACGCCAGGTTTCGTGAACGCCAACAAGAAAAGGATAGAACACAGAGGACTTCCACTCGAACTCCTTTTCGTTTAGCTCCTCGTTTTTCTAATCCAGTCACTCCAGCCTCTCCTACTACTGATCAGGCTGAACCCATGGAAGTAGGAAGTATAAAATTAACTGAGACTGAACGCTTGAGAAGACGGACTCTTGGCTTATGTCTGTACTGTGGCCTTAAAGGACATTTATTAAGGGATTGTCCTACTAGGCCAGTAAAAGCCAGGGCTTAACTCTAGTCCAGGGAACTGAGTTAAGCCAAAATAGTGGTCATTCCCTATACAAGAAACTCTTTGTTCCAGTAACTCTTCTAATTGGACATAAGAAGATCTATACCCAAGCTCTAATTGATTCTGGTGCTGGAGGTGTGTTCATTGACTCTACATTTGTTTCTACTCATTCTATACCCTTACTAAAGAAGGAGTATTCCATTTCAGTCTCTACGGTCAGTGGAGATCCTTTGGGTTCTGGATACATTCAGTTTTCTACTCAACCCTTAATCCTCACCGTAGGAATACTTCATTCTGAGACAATTTGTTTCGATGTCATTTCCACTCCGCAATTTCCCATTATCTTGGGATTACCCTGGCTCCAGATTCACAATCCCATTTTTTCTTGGACTTTCGGTGAACTCACTTCCTGGGGATCTACATGCCAGACTAAATGTCTTCAAAAGATTACTAAGTTACCACTCACTATTGCTCTCACAGTTGAAACTCCGGAATCCTTACCTATGCATTACCATGACTTTGTGGATGTCTTCTCCAAAAAAGAAGCTGAACGTCTTCCTCCTCATCGCCCTTTTGATTGTCCCATTGACCTCCTTCCTGGGGCTGCCTATCCTCGAGGCAAGACATATCCACTTTCTAAACCAGAAAACATGGCTCTGGAAGAATATATAAAAGACAATCTGGCTAGAGGATTTATTCGACCCTCCTCTTCCCCTGTAGGGGCCGGTTTCTTTTTTGTGGGAAAAAAGGATGGCGGATTAAGACCCTGTATTGATTATCGTGGATTGAATCAGATTACCATCAAGAACAGTTATCCTCTGCCCCTTATTCCTGAACTTTTTACTTATCTTCAGGGAGCCACCATTTTCACCAAACTCGACCTACGCGGTGCATACAACTTGATCCGTATACGCAAAGGAGATGAGTGGAAGACTGCCTTTAACACTCGATTTGGGCATTATGAATATTTGGTCATGCCCTTCGGGCTATGCAATGCTCCGGCGGTTTTCCAGCATTTTGTAAATGAGATCTTTCGTGATTTTTTGAATATTTTTGTTATCATATACCTGGACGACATCTTAATTTTTTCTCAGAACCACCAAGATCATGTGCACCACGTCAAGAAAGTACTTCAACGTCTAAGAGAATTCCATCTGTTTGCTAAACTGGAGAAATGTTCTTTCCATCAAAAATCCATACCCTTTCTGGGTTATGTAATATCGGCATCTGGATTCGAAATGGACCCTACTAAACTTTCTGCCATTTTGGATTGGCCTAGACCTGATTCTTTGAAGGCTTTACAACGTTTCCTAGGCTTCGCCAATTATTACAGAAAGTTCATCAAGAATTTTGCTACTATTACTTCTCCTCTTACTTCTCTCACAAGAAAAGGACAAAACTGTAAAGTATGGCCGTCTGAGGCTATAGAAGCTTTTGAATCTCTCAAAGAAGCTTTTTCCTCAGCTCCTATCCTTCGTCATCCAAATCCTGAGTTTCAATTTATTCTGGAGGTGGATGCTTCCTCTGTTGCTGCTGGAGCTGTTCTGTCTCAACGAATACCAGAGACTGGAAGGATTCATCCTGTTGCTTTTTTCTCTAAAAAATTCACTCCTTCCGAATTTAACTATGACGTAGGGAATAAAGAGTTGCTTGCCATCAAGATGGCATTGGATGAATGGAGACATTGGCTGGAAGGTACTTCTTTGCCATTTACTATACTTACTGATCATAAGAACCTTCTGTATCTCCAAACAGCCAAACGACTAAATTCCAGGCAAGCACGCTGGTCATT
Source organism: Bombina bombina (assembly GCF_027579735.1). Taxonomy (NCBI): domain Eukaryota; kingdom Metazoa; phylum Chordata; class Amphibia; order Anura; family Bombinatoridae; genus Bombina; species Bombina bombina. The sequence continues at coordinate 14,421,695 of NC_069506.1, forward strand.
ATTCTTCTCTCGGTTTCACTATAATTTGTCTTACATACCTGGTTCAAAAAATATTAAAGCAGACGCACTTTCCAGACAATTTCAAGATACCCCAGTTCCTGAGTCTGGTACCATTCTCCAACCTCATGAAGTCATTGCCCAGTTAACAACTTCTTGGTTACAAGAATTACAGTCCGCTCAAGAGCATCTTCCTTTGTCCTGTAAACCTCCCGATGGTTTACTCTTTGTTCCTGAACGCCTTCGTTCCAAGATTTTATTTTGGGCTCATGATAGTCCCCTTTCTGGACATCCTGGCATCAGTATTACCACTCGAAACCTCAAACAACATGTCTGGTGGCCTACACTCTCTCAAGATGTGAAGGATTACGTCTCAGTATGCACACAATGTGCCATGAACAAAACTCCACGCCAACTTCCTTCAGGATTACTCCAACCATTGCCTATACCCCACCAGCCTTGGACTCATGTATCCATGGACTTTATTACCGATCTTCCCTTGTCCACTGGGAACAATACTATCTGGGTGGTGGTCGACAGGTTCACTAAGACGGCTCATTTTGTACCCTTGCCAGGATTACCATCTGCCAAAAGACTCTCTGAACTTTTTATTCTACATATTGTAAGAATCCATGGATTTCCTCTAGATATTGTTTCAGATAGAGGGGTACAATTCGTTTCTCGATTTTGGAGGTCACTTTGTAAACATTTTGGTACTACTATATCTCTCTCTACTTCTCACCACCCACAATCGAATGGTCAGACTGAAAGAGTAAACCAGTGTCTTGAAACATATCTTAGACATTATGTGGATCATTATCACTCTAACTGGACTTCTTACCTTCCTTTGGCTGAATTGGCCCATAATGCCCGGTACAATTCCTCCCTTCAGACTTCTCCTTTTCATGCAGCTTACGGATATCAGCCTAGGACATTCCCTTTGCATACTTCCTCCACAGTGAATCCTGCTTCTGATCTTACAGCCCGAAGATTAACTCGACATTGGCAGAAGATACATCGTATTCTTTCTGTAACTTCTAGACGTTACAAGTTCTTTTCGGATCTTCGACGGAAGAAGGCTCCCAAATATCGCCCTGGTGATAAAGTTTGGATTTCCTCTCGATTTCTTCGCCTGAAACAACCTTCTAACAAATTGGGACCACGATATGTGGGTCCTTTCCGAATACTGGGTCAGGTATGTTCCACTGCTTATCGGGTAGCTTTACCCAAGTCTCTCAAAGTCCATCCGGTATTCCATGTTTCTCTTTTAAAACCTGTGATGATTAACAGGTATTCTAAGCCTTTTTCTAAACCTCCACCGTTATTGGTGCATGGACATCCTGAGTTTGAGATCAGCCATATTCTAGATTCCAAATTGCGGGGCAAGAAATTGTATTATCTCATTCATTGGAAGGGTTATCCAGTCACGGAACGTTCTTGGGAACCTGTTCATCAAGTAAATGCTCCTATATTGGTCAAGACCTTCCACAAGACTCATCCTGATAGACCTGGTCCTGTCCCCCGGAGGGGTCCTTGAGGAGGGGGTGCTGTCATGAACGCTTCCGTTCATCGCCGTGTCGCCGCGGCTCCCGGAACTTCTCTGTGTCTCTGACGTCATGTTGCTTAGCAACATGACGCTTCCTCTCACACCCTCTGATGACGGTTACGCTCCTGCCCTTTAAATCTCGGCGGGAGATCTGAATCTGGGCCCGTTTGTTTGTTTCCCTGGATTGTGAGTACCATATCAGTTTTGTTCTTCTGTGTACCGACTTCTGCCTGCCTGACCAAGCCTCTTGCCTAATCCCTACTTGCTGATATTTGGACATTGACTTCTGCCTGCCTGACCTTGCCTGTAGCTTTTACCCTTTTGCTGATACTTGGATGCCGACTTCTGCTTGCCTGACCTTGTCTTTTGCCTCTACCTTTTGCTGATATTTGGATGCCGACTTCTGCCTGCCTGACCTTGCTTTTGCCTTTACCTTTAAACCTATTCTTTGATAAACAAGACCTGCTTAAAGGGACATTTTACTTTTACAAGCTGCAAAAGAGAACTTTGCCTTTCTGTTTGTTATACACCTGCTTAAAGGGACATTTTACTTTTACAAGCTGCAAAAGAGAACTTTGCCTTTCTGTTTGTTATACACCTGCTTAAAAGGGACATTTACTTTTACAAGCTGCAAAAGAGAACTTTGCCTTTCTGTTTGTTATACACCTGCTTAAAAGGGACATTTACTTTTACAAGCTGCAAAAGAGAACTTTGCCTTTCTGTTTGTTATAAACCTGCTTAAAGGGACATTATACTTTTACAAGCTGCAAAAGAGAACTTTTCCTTTGTTTTACAAGCCTGCTAAAGAGGACCTTTTTCAGAAGCTTCAAGTAAGAGCATTTCCTTTTTGTTCTTTGTACTACTTAAAGGGACGTTTTATCCTTTGTGGCTTTCCTGCATTCTGGAACAATATTCATTTTTGTTATCTTCTAATCTGCTTCCTGAGTGGGTCACGTCCTGGATATTTCTCAGTGTGCTAGCGTGTGCTTTCAATTCACGCTAGCAGTTGGGTTACATCCCGGATTGATTCCAGAGCGGCTGACAATAATCATATAACATTCCTTAATTTAATGTGCCAATAATCCTAACATAGTAAAACTATAAAAATACTGTAAGGGCAAGAGAAAAACATAACTTAACTTAAGCCTGAGCTCTATGTGATATCACCTGATGGGCTTTGTATCGGTAGAAATGTTCATATGAGCCAGAGGTTTTCCATATCTCCTCAGCCTGTCTTCTGTCTTTATGGGTATTTATGTACCTGATGAGATCAGCCAATAGAATGCAAGCTCAATCTGATTGGCTGATTGGATCAGCCAATCGGATTGAACTTGATTCTGATTGGCTGATTCCATCAGCCAATCAGAATATTCCTACCTTAATTCCGATTGGCTGATAGAATCCTATCAGCCAATCAGAATTCAAGGGACGCCATCTTGGATGACGTCATTTAAAGGAACCGTCATTCGTCGTTCAGTCGTCGGCCAGGATGGATGTTCCGCGGTGGAGGTCTTCAGGATGCTGCCGCTTCGCTCCGGATGGATGCCGCTTGGATGAAGACTTCAATCGGATGGAAGACCTCTTCTGCCCCGCTTGGATGAAGACTTCAGCCGGATCATGGACCTCTTCAGCCCCCCGCTTGGGCTTGGATCAGGACATCGGAGGAGCTCTTCTGGACCGATCGGTGAACCTGGTATGGTGAAGACAAGGTAGGATGATCTTCAGGGGCTTAGTGTTAGGTTTATTTAAGGGGGGTTTGGGTTAGATTAGGGGTATGTGGGTGGTGGGTTGTAATGTTGGGGGGCTTGGGTATTGTATGTTTTTTTTTACAGGCAAAAGAGCTGTATTTCTTGGGGCATGCCCCGCAAAGGGCCCTGTTCAGGGCTGGTAAGGTAAAAGAGCTTTGAACTTTAGTAATTTAGAATAGGGTAGGGCATTTTTTTTTATTTTGGGGGGCTTTGTTATTTTATTAGGGGGCTTAGAGTAGGTGTAATTAGTTTAAAATTGTTGTAATATTTTTCTTATGTTTGTAAATATTTTTTTATTTTTTGTACTTTAGCTAGTTTATTTAATTGTATTTATTTGTAGCAATTGTATTTAATTAATTTATTGATAGTGTAGTGTTAGGTTAATTGTAGGTAATTGTAGGTAGTTTATTTAATTAATTTATTGATAGTCTAGTGTTAGGTTTATTTGTAACTTAGGTTAGGATTTCTTTTACAGGTAAATTTGTAATTATTTTAACTATTTTAGCTATTAAATAGTTCTTAACTATTTAATAGCTATTGTACCTGGTTAAAATAAATACAAAGTTACCTGTAAAATAAATATAAATCCTAAAATATCTATAATATAATTATAATTTATATTGTAGCTATATTAGGGTTTATTTTACAGGTAAGTATTTAGCTTTAAATAGGAATAATTTATTTAATAAGAGTTAATTAATTTCGTTTGATTTAAATTATATTTAACTTAGGGGGGTGTTAGTATTAGGGTTAGACTTAGCTTTAGGGGTTAATACATTTATTAGAATAGCGGCGAGATTCGGTCGGCAGATTAGGGGTTAATAATTGAAGTTAGGTGTCGGCGATGTTAGGGAGGGCAGATTAGGGGTTAATACTATTTATGATAGGGTTAGTGAGGCGGATTAGGGGTTAATAACTTTATTATAGTAGCGCTCAGGTCCGGTCGGCAGATTAGGGGTTAATAAGTGTAGGCAGGTGGAGGCGACGTTGAGGGGGGCAGATTAGGGGTTAATAAATATAATATAGGGGTCGGCAGTGTTAGGGGCAGCAGATTAGGGGTACATAAGTATAACGTAGGTGGCGGTCGGCAGATTAGGGGTTAAAAAATTTTTTTCGAGTGTCGCGATGTGGGGGGACCTCGGTTTAGGGGTACATAGGTAGTTTATGGGTGTTAGTGTACTTTAGAGTACAGTAGTTAAGAGCTTTATAAACCGGCGTTAGCCCAGAAAGCTCTTAACTACTGACTTTTTTCCTGCGGCTGGAGTTTTGTCGTTAGATGTCTAACGCTCACTTCAGAAACGACTCTAAATACCGGAGTTATAAAAATCCCATTGAAAAGATAGGATACGCAATTTACATAAGGGGATCTGCGGTATGGAAAAGTCGCGGCTGGAAAGTGAGCGTTAGACCCTATTTTGAGTGACTCCAAATACCGGCGGTAGCCTAAAACCAGCGTTAGGAGCCTCTAACGCTGGTTTTCATGGCTACCGCCAAACTCCAAATCTAGGCCTCAGTGTTTTGATCTGTTCACCATCAACATTGCGTGCAGCAGCAACCACAGCCTCCCAGACACTGTTCAGAGAGGTGTACTGTTTTCCCTCCTTGTAAATCTCACATTTGATGATGGACCACAGGTTCTCAATGGGGTTCATATCAGGTGAACAAGGAGGCCATGTCATTAGATTTTCTTCTTTTATACCCTTTCTTGCCAGCTACGCTGTGGAGTACTTGGACGCGTGTGATGGAGCATTGTCCTGCATGAAAATCATGTTTTTCTTGAAGGATGCAGACTTCTTCCTGTACCACTGCTTGCAGAAGGTGTCTTCCAGAAACTGGCAGTAGGACTGGGAGTTGAGCTTGACTCCATACTCAACCCGAAAAGGCCCCACAAGCTCATCTTTGATGATACCAGCCCAAACCAGTACTCCACCTCCACCTTGCTGTCGTCTGAGTCGGACTGGAGCTCTCTGCCCTTTACCAATCCAGCCACGGGCCCATCCATCTGGCCCATCAAGACTCACTCTCATTTCATCAGTCCATAAAACCTTAGAAAAATCAGTCTTGAGATATTTCTTGGCCCAGTCTTGACGTTTCAGCTTGTGTGTCTTGTTCAGTGGTGGTCGTCTTTCAGCCTTTTTTACCTTGGCCATGTCTCTGAGTATTGCACACCTTGTGCTTTTGGGCACTCCAGTGATGTTGCAGCTCTGAAATATGGCCAAACTGGTGGCAAGTGGCATCTTGGCAGCTGCACGCTTGACTTTTCTCAGTTCATGGGCAGTTATTTTGCGCCTTGGTTTTTCCACACGCTTCTTGCGACCCTGTTGACTATTTTGAATGAAACGCTTGATTGTTCGATGATCACGCTTCAGAAGCTTTGCAATTTTAAGAGTGCTGCATCCCTCTGCAAGATATCTCAATATTTTTGACTTTTCTGAGCCTGTCAAGTCCCTCTTTTGACCCATTTTGCCAAAGGAAAGGAAGTTGCCTAATAATTATGCACACCTGATATAGGGTGTTGATGTCATTAGACCACACCCCTTCTCATTACAGAGATGCACATCACCTAATATGCTTAATTGGTAGTAGGCTTTCGAGCCTATACAGCTTGGAGTAAGACAACATGCATAAAGAGGATGATGTGGTCAAAATACTCATTTGCCTAATAATTCTGCACTCCCTGTATATGTGTGTATATGTGTGTGAGTGTGTATGTATGTATTTGTGTATGTATGTGTGTATATGTGTGTGTATGTATGTGTATGTATGTGTGTTTATGTGTGTGTATTTATGCATGTATGTATATGTGTGTGAGTGTATGCGTGTGTGTGTGTGTATGTATGTATTTGTGTATGTGTGTGTTGTGTATGTGTGTGTGTGTGTATGTGTGTGTTGTGTATGTGTATGTGTGTGTGTATGTGTGTGTTGTGTATATGTGTGTTTGTTATATGCTTTAGGGCTCCTTTGGATCGGCTACCTACCCCAATACAGTATATACATTAGGTAGGTGATTGCCATTTTTACAAAGTTGGAAAGAGGGCACACATCTTTATATATTGGGGAGTGTTGCCCTTATATTTTTTAAAGTTGGTTTGTAGAATCTCTAAAAGGGACCTCCTTACCAAACACATCCCTTGTACCCAATTCCATTGACATGAAGGTGATCCCTCATTAGAAAAAAATGGCAAATTCATTGTTTGAAGTAAGAAGACAGTTCCTTTGTGTTAGGCTCCCTACTAAACTATTAAACATGTCTTTGTGGCTAATACGGAAGCTCATCAGGTTAATAATCATCTGCAACCTAAGAGAAAAAGTCAATGCTCATTCAAAAAAATATTCAACAATTTTGAAGGGACATGAAACCCAAAAATGTTCTTTCACGGTTCAGATAGAGAATACAATTTTAAACAACGTTCCAATTTATTTATATTTTCTAATTTGCTTATTGTATTGGGTTAATAGTGTGGCGGGATTAGGTTGTGGGAGGGGTGAGGGGGTGTAAGGGGTTAATAGTGTAGTGGGGTTAAGTTGAGGTGGAGGGTGAGGGCATGAATTGGTTTAATAGTGTAGTGGGATGAGGTTGATGTGGGGGTTAGGGCATGTATTGGGTTAATAGTGTAGTGGGATTAGGTTGCAGTGGAGTGAGGGCACGTAAGGGGTTAATAGTGTAGTGGGGTTAAGTTGAGGTGGAGGATGAGGGCGTGTTTTTGTGTAATGGTGTAGTAGGGTTAGGTTGTGGTGGGGGTGAGGGTGTGTATTGGTGTAATGGTGCAGTGGAGTTAGGTTGTGGTGGGGGTGAGGGTGTGTATTGGTGTAATGGTGTAGTGGGGTTAGGTTGTGGTGGGGGTGAGGGAGTGTATTGGTGTAATGGTGCAGTGGGGTTAGGTTGTGGTGGGGGTGAGGGTGTGTATTGGTGTAATGGTGTAGTGGGGTTAGGTTGTGGTGGAGGTGAGGGGGTGTATTGGTGTAATGGTGTAGTTGGGTTAGGTTGTGGTGGGGGTGAGGGGGTGTATTGGTGTAATGGTGTAGTGGGATTAGGTTGCGGTAGGGGTGAGGGCACGTAGGGCATTAATAGTATAGTGGGGTTAGGTTGCTATGTGAGGGTATGTGAGGGGTTAATAGTGTAGTGGGGTTAGGTTGCAGTGGGGGCGAGGGCGCATAAGGGGTTAATAGTGTAGGGCTGTGTAGCAGTTTTATTAGGTTTGTACTTTTGCATTAAAAGAATTAGGACTAAACAAATGTATTAATTGTTTTCATTAATACACTGTTTCCCTATCGGTTTACTTCTTGTAGGCTGCCATTAGTTTATTGGGTTCAGGGCCATCTTTAATATTGATTGGACTCTTGGCAAACATTTTCTTGCCCCCCCCCTCCCGTCTTAACGTCATGTGCGAGGTCAGACTATGCGGCACAGGGGAGGAGCAAAGTACTATCGGCTAGATTACGAGTTTTGCGGTATGAGTGAAAAAGCACCGTTAAGGCTCTTTTTCACTACCGCTGGTATTTTGAGTCTTACAGGTTTAGGGGCACCGCACACTTTTTTGGCTGTAACGCAACGTAAGTATTTAGTTTTAAATAGGAATTATTTAGGTAATGATAGTAAGTTTTATTTAGATTCATTTTAATTATATTTAAGTTAGGGGGTGTTAGGGTTAGGGTTAGACTTAGGTTTAGGGGTTAATACATTTAGTATAGTGGTGACGACATTGGGGGCGGCAGATTAGGGGTTAATAAATGTAGGTAGGTGGCAACGATGTTAGGGGCGGCAGATTAGTGGTTAATAATATTTAACTAGTGTTTGTGATGTGGGAGTGCTGTGGTTTAGGGGTTAAGATGCTTATTATAGTGGCAGCGATGTCTGGAGCGGCAGATTAAGGGTTAATAAGTATAATGTAGGTGTCGGCGAAGTCAGGGGCGGCAGATTAGGGGTTAATAAGTATAATGTAGGTGTCGGCGAAGTCAGGGGCGGCAGATTAGGGGTTAATAAGTATAATGTAGGTGTCGGCGAAGTCAGGGGCGGCAGATTAGGGGTTAATAAGTGTAAGATTAGGGGTGTTTAGACTCAGGGTTCATGCTAGGGTGTTAGGTGTAAACATAAATTTTGTTTCCCCATAGGAATCAATGGGGCTGCATTACAGAGTTTTACGCTGCTTTTTTGCAGGTGTTAGGCTTTTTTTCAGCCGGCTCTCCCCATTGATGTCTATGGGGAAATCGTGCACAAGCACGTAAAACCAGCTCACCGCAGCTTTCAGCAGCGCTGGTATTGGAGTGCGGTATGGAGCTCGATTTTGCTTTACGCTCACTTCTTGCCTGCTAGCGCCAGGTTTTTGTAAACCTGTAATACCAGCGCTGTAGGGAAGTGAGCAGTGACAATAACTTGCAAGTTATTACTGAGCAGCTCTTACTGCAAAACCCGTAATCTAGCCGTATGTGATGCTGATCGTACGGCATTGCACAGTAAAAATAAATAAGCAAAAGCCGGGAAAACTATTTGCGGGCAGCATAGGGTTGCCACCTTTTCCTCAAACCAAACCTGAACACTCAAGCGCTGCATGGCAATTTTTTTGTAGAATATACCTAGGCATATATTTTGTGATTAAATAATAAAAAAAATATCGCAAGTAGAGCACATACTGGGAGTTTTCCAGCGCTGGAATCTGCAATGTCATTTAGGGTTTCCACATACCAGTCACCCCACCAGCACCTATGCAAATTCTCAGTCCCCTTTGCCTCACACATAGCCCCCTCTAACTTCACCCTCTTAACCCCTCTATCTGCACCCACAGCTACCCCTCATGATCCTCATCCAGTAAGCTGTCACCTGCCTTCTGTCACCGTGTCACACATTCAGAAGTCCCCCCAATCCCCATGTTAGCTGTTGTCTGTGGTGTGCATGTGCCCTTAGGTGATGTCAGAGCCTTGCTGTAAGATCATGGCACAAGGAGTCACTGTCAGGAGTGTTTTGTCTGGATTATAATGTATAGTATGAAGACATATGGTGATCTGCACTCTGGGGATCACAGATACCTGTGTGCTTCCCCAAGACAGGACAAGCAGACAGAAAACCTCTCACTAAAGAGGAGTAACATAACCCACTGCACCCCAGAACTAATACTCCAACTTCTCACTACAGAGGAATAAAAATCCACTGCATCCCAGAACTAATACTCCAACCTCTCACTACAGAGGAGTAACATAACCCACTGCACCTCAGAACTAATACTCCAACCTCTCACTACAGAGGAGTAACATAACCCACTGCACCCCAGAACTAATACTCAAACCTCTCACTACAGAGGAGTAAACAACCCACTGCACCCCATAACTAATACTCCAACCTCTCACTACAGAGGAGAAACATAACCCACTGCACCCCAGAACTAATACTCCAACCTCTCACTACAGAGGAGTAACACAACCCACTGCACCCCAGAACTAATACTCCAACCTCTCACTACAGAGGAGTAACAACCCAGCATACCCTACCAGGGAAACAATACTCTCTACTGCTGTCACTGCACACTCGCAGGGACAAGTACAGAGGGGTAACCCACGGCATCCTAGAAATGGCACCACTAAACATCCTATCAGCCAGCAGCACTATAGATCCCGCACCCTCACCGCACTCCCAAGAGAATCACGCACAAAAAGAAGCTTTGATTACAAAAATGCACTACTCCCTGCTGCTGCACTACCCCCTGCTGCAGGGCCCCCACTCTTGCATTTTGTGGAATGAAAAACAATCCTGCTTTAACTTCTCCCTCTGCGGGTCATTCACCTGCCGCCTAAATCGAAATTTGAGCTTCGTAATGCCGTCCAGAACCTTGCACGCCCGCTACCAAGCAGCCACCGCTCACCTCATCCTGAGATCAAGCAAGCGGCCAGGGAACTTGATCTAGCCCTGGGGGGATATTTATCAAAGGTCCGCCAGATCAAAGGATCAGGTCCGCCAGACCTCGCTGAATGTGGAGAGCAATACGTTCTCCGTATTCAGCATTGCCAATCGGAATTATAGTTGAAAAAATCATATTGGCTGATGTAATCAGCCAATAGGATTGAGCTTTAATCCTATTAGCTGATCCAATCAGAGCTTGCATTCTATTGGCTGATTGGAACAGCCAATAGAATGCAAGCTCAATCCTATTGGCTGATTGGATCAGCCAATAGGATTTAAGCTCAATCCTATTGGCTGATTGCATCAGCCAATAGGATTTGTTCACCTATAATTCCGATTGGCAATGCTGAATACGGAGAGTGAATCAGCCAATCAGAATTCAAGGGACTCCATCTTGGATGACGTAACTAAAGGAACCTTCATTCTTCGTTAGACGTTAAGAGAAGAGGATGCTCCATGCCGGATGTCTTGAGGATGGAACTGCTCCGCGGTGGATGGATGAAGATAGAAGATGCTGTCTGGATGAAGACTTCTGCCCGATTGGATGAAGACTTCTGCCGCTTCGTTGAGGACTTCTGCCGGCTTCGTTGAGGATGGATGTCGGGTCTTCAAAAACTGTAAGTGGATCTTCAGGGGTTAGTGTTAGGTTTTTTTAAGGGTTTATTGGGTGGGTTTTATTTTTAAATTAGGGCTTTTGGGCGGAAAAAGAGCTAAATGCCCTTTTAAGGGCAATGCCCATCCAAATGCCCTTTTCAGGGCAATGGGGAGCTTAGGTTTTTTTAGTTAGGATTTTATTTGGGGGGTTGGTTGTGTGGGTGGTGGGTTTTACTGTTGGGGGGTTGTTTGTATTATTTTTTTACAGGTAAAAGAGATGATTTCTTTGGGGCAATGCCCCGCAAAAGGCCCATTTAAGGGCTGTTGGTAGTTTAGTTTAGGCTAGGATTTTTTTTTTATTTTGATAGGGCTATTAGATTAGGTGTAATTAGTTTAAATATCTGATAATTTCTTTATTTTGTGTAATTTAGTTAATTGTACTTAATAAATGTAATTTATTTAATTGTAGTGTAAGGTTAGGTGTTACTGTAACTCAGGTTAGGTTTTATTTTACAGGAAAATTTGTATTTATTTTAGCTAGATAGTTAGTAAATAGTTAATAACTATTTACTAACTAGTCTACCTAGTTAAACAAATACAAACTTACCTGTAAAATAAAAATAAACCCTAAGATAGATACAATGTAACTATTAGTTATATTGTAGCAAGCTTAGGGTTTATTTTACAGGTAAGTATTTAGTTTTAAAATAAGAATTATTTAGGTTTACTCCAACCTCTCACTACAAAGGAGTAACATAACCCACTGCACCCCAGAACTAATACTCTAACCACTCACTACAGAGGAGTAACGACCCACTGCACCCCAGAACTAATACTCCAACCGCTCACTACAGAGGAGTAACGACCCACTGCACCCCAGAACTAATACTCCAACATCTCACTACAGAGGAGTAAACAACCCACTGCACCCCAGAACTAATACTTCAACCTCACACTTCAGAGTAGTAACAACCCAGCATGCCCTACCAGGGAAACAATACTCTCTACTGCTTTCACTGCAGCTCACTGCACACTCGCAGGGACAAGTACAGAGGGGTAACCCACGGCATCCTAGAAATAGAACCACTAAACATCCTATCAGCCAGCAGCACTATAGAGCCCGCACCCTCACCACACTCCCAAGAGAATCACGCACCAAAAGAAGCTTTGATTACAAAGATGCACTACCCCCTGATGCTGTACTACCCCCTGCTGCAGGGTCCCCACTCTCGCATCTTGTTGAATGAAAAAAAATCCTGCTTTAACTTCTCCCTCTGCGGGTCATTCTCCTGCCACCTTAATTGAAATTTGAGCTTCTTAATGCTGTTCAGAACCTCGCACACCCGCTACCCAGCAGCCACCGCTCACCTCATCCTGAGGTCAAGCAAGCGGCCAGGGAACTTGATCCAGCCCTGGGGGGGTATTTATCAAAGGTCTGGCGGACCTGATCCGACCTCGCAATATGCTCTTCGTATTCAGCAATGCACCAGCAGCTCTTGTGAGCTGCTGGTGCAACGCCGCCCCCTGCAGATTCGCAGCCAATCGGCCGCCAGCAGGGAGGTGTCAATCATCCCGATCATACTCGATCAGGTTGATTTTTGGCGATGTCTGTCCGCCTGCTCTGAACAGGCAGACAGGGTTATGGAGCAGCGGTCAGGCTCGCCAGAAACCCTCAAGCTCCATCTGGAGCTTAATAAATGGGCCCTCTGGGCTTGATTGGCGTTCAGTACAATTAATCAGTACATAACACCGCACAAATACACCACCCGGACTGTCCGGGTGAAACACGGATGGGTGGGTAGCAACCCTAGGGCAGCACAGGCTCAAGGGCCAGCTGCTTTAAGCCCCACAACAAAGACTGGGCCTGGGGCAGCTGCCCCTTTTGCCCCTTGTTAAAGACGGCCCTGATTGGGTTTTGTGATCATTTTCATTAGATCTTTAATGTTGGTGGTGATGCCGCTTTGAATATATCGCTGGTATTGCCACCCACAGAGATGTATAGTAAAATGCCTCTCAGCAAGACTGCCTTCAGACACTGATTTCAGCTGTTTGAGTATTTCACCGGCTTTCTCGTTATGGCGAAGGATCCCTTTTGGATAGATCACAACTTTTTTGAACATCAGGGCCATAGACACAACAAAAAATAACTGAGGAGGACATCAATTTAAAAACTAAATTCATATTTCATGAGCTCTATCTTTATATTAGTTATGTTTAGTTTTTTGTTAATAATATTCAGCACACCCTATTAATAAAAGTAGTCATTTTATGTATTCATTAATCTACTTATCCAAAATCAGAAGAGCAATATACATTTTAAAGCCTTCAAATTGCAATCCTTTTATTCAGGGGTTTTCCTAGTATTTTTTGTTATATTTATCAAACAGGAAAATACATTTATTTCCTTGCAATATTTCTGTGAACTCTTATGTTTCAAGTGTTTTTTCATGGTTTTTGTTACAAAATCCATTCTTTGTATCCTTCCCAGTGCTACAGTTCTCTCTGTCATATTTCTATAAATGATTGGATATGTAGTGGCAAATGGCTATCTGCAATAAAAATATAGGAATAATGAGGTCATTCTCTGCATTGACTCAGAGCTAATAAAACATCAGAGGCTTCCTATATATAGCCTAGCAACAATGATTTGCCACAAAACAATATATTTACAAACACCGGCTTTTTGTGTAGGACATGCTGATTCTGAGCCAATGCACATTCAAGTACTGTGACCTCCGGTACATATTTCTATCAAAGGTATAAATAATGACAATGTCATTTATTTCTTTGAGAAATTGACTGTGTATGCAATGAACTCAGGGTTTATTAAACTTAATCTTCCATCTTATTTGCTATCCTATCAGATTGATCCAGAGACAAAGGGTGTTTAGAAACCAAGTGTTATGAATGCAGCATTCACTTTCTCATAAACTACATTAAAGAAGGAAAAAGATGTTGAAGAAAATACCCAATTATATATTTTTACTTCCTTCAAGTTACAGTTACAGAACAGCAAAAAAAAAGAAAAAAAAAGAAAGAAATATCAATGTAGTACTTAAATTAATCTATATAAATTGCATGTAAGTCATTGTAACAGAGGTACATGGAAATAGTTACATTTAGAAATAGTTTTAGCACTGCAACCGTTTAATGACAATGTGTTATATGCATTTTACAAACGGTGTGCTTTTAAAGTTTCATCCACCTCTTGGAGTATGTAGAGAGTTTCATCCAATGATTTCCTCCCAGGATATATAGGTATGCTAGCCACCTCTTGGAGTATATAGTCTTGATTTGTACTTTCTCACAGGCAGATGAACCCAAGAAAAAAGAAATCATATATAGTGTAATACTGTTTTTATTATATGATTAAAGGTAAAGCAAGCAGTCATTAAACTCACATGAAGTGTCCTCAAACACTATGAGGTATGTAAAAGGCATATAAGTAACTATGTCCCGTTACAATGCAGAGGATAGTATGACCAGTAGTGCCAATTTCCCCAATTAGATGGTCAGAGTAAGCAGCAGTCCGGTACAAGTACCACAATAAATACACATAAAAACAATGTAGTTGAATAATACAAAGCGATTTCACAAATAGAGCAATAAAATACCCTAATGCATTTCAAGGGATCAATATTCCTTCTTCCTCAGAGGGGTGATATATATATATCGTAGTAGGCAGGCCAGAAACAGCACTCAGAGAAAGGGAGAGAAGAAAATACAAAAACCTTATGGTGTAGTATGATCACAGGTATCAGTTTAAATATGAAATATTTTATTGACATTTTTTATATATATATAAAAAACAGGGGTAGGAAATTATCCCAAAATACTACTAGTCCTGGTTTAATAGTACATTATACATCTTGGAGTCACTATATGCTAAACTTTAATACATTCTTTTAGGTGTAATAAAATAAATGTTTTTCTCCAGACTCCTAACTTATAAATGAAAATAGAAGGAGCATTTAGTGCCCATAGACATGAAGATACACACTCCAGAGACACTAGTTAGTCTTGCCGTTTAGCTAACAAGTTTTATTTTGCAGTGAACAGCACTGAGAGGGAGGGGAATGTAAATAGGAAGGATCAGTGAGGTTGGTAATATAAGAGGCATTTGCTACTGCAAGCCTGCCTGTGATACAGATATATCAATGAGTTAAAGGGACAGTCTACACCAGAATTGTTATTGTTTAAAAAGATAGATCATCCTTTTATTCCCCAGTTTTGCACAACCAACATGGTTATATTAATATTAAATACTACAAATCTTTTTCTCTGTTCAAAAATGATGTAAATAAAATATTAGATTTTCTACAAATAAGGTTTTTAATAAAGTTTGATCAGCAATTAATTATGAAACTTGTCTTCCTGTTGCAACGTCTCCTGCAATATTTATTTGTAAGATGAGACTGCTGAATCCATATTATGGAACAATGGGCTGAGAAAACCAACGAGTGCTGTAAAGTTCTCTGGTCTGCATAAAGAAGGTTGCCAGAAAATTATGTTATTAAAATGTATGTTATGAACAGCTAGGTATGTTGTCTCAAACACAAGGCCAAGCCAAATAATACATAGCAGACATTAACCCCAGTAAACTCTTAAGTACTTAACATAGATTAAAAGCACCTTGACTGACTGAATCCTTGAACTTGGATTCATTCATTAATTTTCCTGCAAATTAAGATTAAGTTTTATTAAATGTGTATTCCCTTTCTCTTGGTATTTAGCAACAATACAATGCATCTGATTTATAGGATGAAGGTTAAATTACCTTGTGCAATAAAAATGATTTATGAAGGGTCACAGAATGGGTATATTAAGTGCAAGTGTTCCCCATCATTTTAATCACTCTCATACAGTCAATTTAATCATTTACACTGGACGTTGACTTATTTATTGCCCTATTCATCAGATAATTTTCATAGTTTGCCCCGGCTGGTAAAAGAAAGGTAATTTGTGCAAGAACCCTTCATAGGTGGTAAAAAATGGAAAGAAATTAGTCACAAAAAACTAGTGAAGTTCCATTAAGAAAAAGCAAAATTCTCTCTCTAAGTAGAAGCCCAAATACATGAATCTACGTCAAAAGCTACCGGATTACTGTGAAGCGTCCCTATCGGCCATATATTTATTACTACACAGTTCAAGTTTCACTGTAATGAATCAATCAGTTTTGAAGGACACGTTCACCCAAGAGGAAGGCTTTAGGAGAACAAGCCATAGACTTAATGGAAAATTCTAACAGCCTATTGATTAAAGTCTGAAGCCTGGCTTCACAAGAACTTAAAGGTCACATGATTCATATTCTTGTTGAGCAGTTTGTCCCTGATTATTTCAGATGAACATAATAAACAGTGCCAATATCTATCAATAGGCTTGTTCCCTATTAGACAATGATTCCTTTCTTAACTAGTGGCCTAGGGAAAATAGTAAGAATGGTCCATGCGTCGGTTTAAAACGAAAACATTAAGGGTTAGATTATAGGTGAGGTGCAAAGGGTTTTGTGCAAGCGATATTGTCTTTTGTGAGCATTTTTAATTGTGCTGATATTACAAGTGGAGCAAAAACGTGATATTGCTAGCACAATCTTGATTTACACGATTTGCACAAAATTCTTCAAAAATACATTACAAAGTACAGTTACACTCATAATAACACCGTCTAATACAAATTATTCACAAAAAGTATTGCAATAAAAAGTTATAAAGGCGCAAGGTGAAAAAAAAGCCCCTGAAGGGCTGTAATATTGAGATACATACAGATACATGTCTAAATATGGATATGCACACACACATATATATATATATATATATATATATATATATATATATATTATCTCACAAAAGTGAGTACACCCCTCACATTTTTGTGAATATTTTATCTTTCATGTGACTAAACTGCTACAATGTAAAGTAGTGAGTGTACAGTCTGTATAACAGTGTAAATTTGCTGTCCCCTCAAAAAAATTCAACACACAGCCATTAATGTCTAAACTATTGGCAACAAAAGTGAGTACACCCCTAAGTGGAGATGTCCAAATTGGGCTCATTTAGCCATTTTCCCTCCCCGGTGTCATGTGACTCATTAGTGTTACAAGGTCTTAGGTGTGAATGGGGAGCAGGTGTGTTAAATGTGGTGTTATCGCTCTCACACTCTCTCATACTGGTCACTGAAAGTTCATCATGGCACCTCATGGCAAAGAACTCTTTGAGGATCTGAAAAAAAGAATTGTTGCTCTACATAAAGATAGCAAAGGCTATAAGAAGATTGCCAAGACCTTGAAACTGAGCTGCAGCATGGTGGGCAAGACCGTACAGCAGTTTCACAGGAAAGGTTCCCTAAGAAAAGGCCTTGCAATGGTCGACCTAAGAAGTTGAGCGCACATGCTCAGCGTCATATCTAGAGGTTGTCTTTGGGAAACATACGTATGAGTGCTGACAGCATTGCTGGAGAGGTTGAAGGGGTGGGGGATCAGCCTGTCAGTGCTCAGACCATACACCGCACACTGCATCAAATTCGTCTACATGGCTGTCGTCCCAGAAGGAAGCCTCTTCTAAAGATGATGCACAAGAAAGCCTGCAAATAATTTGCTGAAGACAAGCTGACTAAGAACATGGATTACTGGAACCATGTCCTGTGGTCCAATGAGACCAAGATAAACTTATTTGGTTCAGATGGTGTCAAGCAAGTATGGCGGCAACCAGGTGAGGAGTACAAAGAAAAGTGTGTCTTGTCTACAGTCAAGCATGGTGGTGGGAGTGTCATGGTCTAACTTAAAGAATGAAATTTTAAGTAAAAAAATAAGTTTCTTTATTTATTATTATAAGTAGTAGCAGCAGTAATTATTTTATTATTCACATCAATTATATTATTATCATACATTATATTACATGACATTATATTATTATTTATTATATTGTTTTATATTAATTTAATGTAATTCATGTAATGTCATATAGTTTATTAGACCATATATATATAAATATATATATGAATATATAAATATAAATATATATGTATGTATAGATTTATATACTGTATATATTATATATATATATAGACAGAGATATGTATATATATATATATATATGGAGGGTAGTTATCAACGTGTCAACTTTCCTGCCTTCACCGGCCCAATACGCCCACCTAAGCTCGCCTACCATCGCCGCCGCGGACCTGAAAAAATTCGCCTAAGTTATCAATAAATCTGTCAAAAAGCCGCGCACCAAGTACGGGACGATGAGCAGCGGACTGTGAGAGTTATCACTCATCCGATCTCGCTGCTCTTCGGCTTTTTGACAGCTTTATTGACAAGCTGTCACTAAGCACCCACACTAAACTACACTGATCTACCCCCTATACCGGCGCCCCCGGAGCCCCCCGCAACTCAATAAAGTTACTAACCCCTAAACCGCCGCTCCTAGACCCCGACGCAACTCTTATAAATGTATTAACCCCTAAACCACCGCAACCTACATTATACCTAGTAACCCCTATCCTGCCCCCCTATACCGCCGCCCTCTATAATAAAGTTATTAACCCCTATCCTGCTGATCCCGCACCTCGCCGCAACTAAATACATAGTTTAACCCCTAAACCGCCGCTCCTGGACCCCGCCGCAACCTATATTACATTTATTAACCCCCAATCTGCCCCCCCCTACACCGTCGCCACCTATAATACATTTATTAACCCCTATCCTGCCCCCCACTACACCGCCGCCACTGTAATAAATTTATTAACCCCTAAACCTAAGTCTAACACTAACCCTAACACCCCCCCAACTTAAATATTAATTAAATAAATCCAAATAATATTTCTATTATTAACTAAATTAATCCTATTTAAAACTAAATACTTACCTTTAAAATAAACCCTAATATAGCTACAATATAAATAATAATTATATTGTAGCTATCTTAGGATTTATTTTTATTTTATAGGTAACTTTCAATTTATTTTAACTAGGTACAATAGCTATTAAATAGTTATTAACTATTTAATAGCTACCTATCTAAAATAAAGAGAAATTTACCTGTAAAATAAAAACTAACCTAAGTTACAATTACACCTAACACTACACTATACTTTAATAAATTATTCCTATTTAAAACTAAATACTTACCTGTAAAATAAACCCTAAGATAGCTACAATGTAATTAATAATTACATTGTAGCTATTTTAGGATTTATATTTATTTTACAGGTAACTTTGTATTTATTTTAGCTAGTTAGAATAGTTATTAAATAGTTATAAACTATTTAATAACTACCTAGCTGAAAGAAATACAAAATTACCTGTAAAATAAATCCTAACCTAAGTTACAATTAAACCTAACACTACACTATCATTACATTAATTAAATAAATGATCTACAAATAACTGCAATTAAATACAATTACATAAACTAACTAACGTACAAAAAATAAAAAAAGCTAAGTTACAAAAAATAAAAAAATTAAGTTACAAACATTTAAAAAATATTACAACAATTTTAAGCTAATTACACCTAATCTAAGCCCCCTAATAAAATAGCAAAGCCCCCCAAAATAAAATAATTCCCTACCCTATTCTACATTAAAAAAGTTCAAAGTTCTTTTACCTCGCCAGCCCTTAAAAGGGTCTTTTGTGGGGCATGCCCCAAAGAAAACTGCTCTTTTGCCTGTAAAAGAAAAATACAACCCCCCCCAACATTAAAACCCACCACCCACATACCCCTAATCTAACCCAAACGCCCCTTAAAATAACCTAACACTAATCCCCTGAAGATCATCCTACCTTGAGTCGTCTTCACTCAGCCGAGCCACCGATGGAACTGAAGAGGAGATCCGGAGCGGCAGAAGTGATCCTCCAAGGGGCCCTGAAGAAGTCTTCCATCCGATGAAATGATCCTCCAGGCGGCGCTGAAGAAGTCTTCCATCCGGGCGATGTCATTTTCCAAGCAGCGCTGAAGAAGTCTTCTATCCGGGCGATGTCATCTTCCAAGCGGGGTCTTCAATCTTCTTTCTTCAGGATCCATCTTCATTCCGCCGACTCAGAACATCCTTCTTTCCCGACGGACTACCGACGAATGAAGGCCAATCAGCCAATCAGATTGAGCTCGCATTCTATTGGCTGTTCCGATCAGCCAATAGAATGCGAGCTCAATCTGATTGGCTGATTGGATCAGCCAATCGGATTGAACTTCAATCTGATTGGCTGATTCAATCAGCCAATCAGATTTTTCCTACCTTAATTCCGATTGGCTGATAGAATCCTATCAGCCAATCGGAATTGAAGGGACGCCATCTTGGATGACGTCCCTTAAAGGAGCCTTCATTCGTCGGTAGTCCTTCGGGAAAGAAGGATGTTCCGCGTCGGCGGAATGAAGATGGATCCTGAAGAAAGAAGATTGAAGACCCCGCTTGGAAGATGACATCGCCCGGATAGAAGACTTCTTCAGCACCGCTTGGAAGATGACATCGCCCGGATGGACGACTTCTTCAGCGCCACCTGGAGGATCACTTCATCGAATGGAAGACTTCTTCAGGGCCCCTTGGAGGATCACTTCTGCCGCTCCGAATCTCCTCTTCAGTTCCATTGGTGGCTCGGCTGAGTGAAGACGACTCAAGGTAGGATGATCTTCAGGGGATTAGTGTTAGGTTATTTTAAGGGGGGTTTGGGTTAGATTAGGGGTATGTGGGTGATGGGTTTTAATGTTGGGGGGCTTGTATTTTTCTTTTACAGGCAAAAGAGCAGTTTTCTTTGGGGCATGCCCCACAAAAGGCCCTTTTAAGGGCTGGTAAGGTAAAAGAGCTTTGAACTTTTTTAATGTAGAATAGGGTAGGGAATTTTTTTATTTTGGGGGGCTTTGTTATTTTATTTGGGGGCTTAGATTAGGTGTAATTAGCTTAAAATTGTTGTAATATTTTTTAAATGTTTGTAACTTATTTTTTTATTTTTTGTACTTTAGTTAGTTTATGTAATTGTATTTAATTGTAGTTATTTGTAGTTAATTTATTTAATTAATGTATTGATAGTGTAGTGTTAGGTTTAATTGTAACTTAGGTTAGGATTTATTTTACAGGTAATTTTGTATTTCTTTTAGCTAGGTAGTTATTAAATAGTTTATAACTATTTAATAACTATTCTAACTAGCTAAAATAAATACAAAGTTACCTGTAAAATAAATATAAATCCTAAAATAGCTACAATGTAATTATTAATTACATTGTAGCTATCTTAGGGTTTATTTTACAGGTAAGTATTTAGTTTTAAATAGGAATAATTTATTAAAGTATAGTGTAGTGTTAGGTGTAATTGTAACTTAGGTTAGTTTTTATTTTACCGGTAAAGTTCTCTTTATTTTATCTAGGTAGCTATTAAATAGTTAATAACTATTTAATAGCTATTGTACCTAGTTAAAATAAATTGAAAGTTACCTATAAAATAAAAATAAATCCTAAGATAGCTACAATATAATTATTATTTATATTGTAGCTATATTAGGGTTTATTTTAAAGGTAAGTATTTAGTTTTAAATAGGATTAATTTAGTTAATAATAGAAATATTATTTAGATTTATTTAATTAATATTTAAGTTGGGGGGTGTTAGGGTTAGTGTTAGACTTAGGTTTAGGGGTTAATAAATTTATTACAGTGGCGGCGGTGTAGTGGGGGGCAGGATAGGGGTTAATAAATGTATTATAGGTGGTGACGGTGTAGGGGGGCAGATTAGGGGTTAATAAATTTAATATAGGTTGCGGCGGGGTCCGGGAGTGGCGGTTTAGGGGTTAAACTATTTATTTATTTGTAGTGTATATTGTAGAGGGCGGCGGTATGGGGGGGCAGGATAGGGGTTAATAGGTATCATGTAGGTGGTGGTGGGGTCTGGGATTGGCGGTTTAGGGGTTAATACATTTATTATAGTTGCGGCGGGGGCAGGGAGCGGCGGTTTAGGGGTTAATATGTATAGAGTAGCTTGCGGTGGACTCTGGTAATAGTGGTTTAGGGGGTAATAACTTTATTTAGTTGCGGCGGTGTAGGGGGAGCAGATTAGGGGTGTTTAGACTCGGGGTACATGTTAGGGTGTTAGGTGTAGACAGCTCCCATAGAAATCAATGGGATGTCTGGCAGCAGTGAACTTGTACTTTCGCTATGGTCAGACTCCCATTGATTCCTATGGGATCCGCCGCCTCTAGAGCGGCGGATTGAAAACCAGGTACGCTGGGCCGGAAAAGTGCCGAGCGTACCTGCTAGTTTTTTGATAACTAGCAAAAGTAGTCAGATAGTGCCGCACTTGTGTGCGGAACATCTGGAGTGACGTAAGAATCGATCTGTGTCGGTCTGGCGGATCGAAGCTTACGTCACAAAATTCTACTTTTGCCGGTCTCTAGCCTTTGATAACTAAGGCGAATCAGCCTCGCCACAAATACGCTGCGGAATTCCAGCGTATTTGAGGTTGACGGCTTGATAACTACCCCCCATGGTATTTAAAATAATAATTTTGTTTTGCTTTGCAGCCTGGAATAAAGACAGACATACGCCAAGATAACGAGTCTTGCGTTAGCCTTAAAAAGCAGCATTGAGAGGTCCCAATGCTGCTTTTTAATGCCCGCTGGTATTATGAGTCTGGCAGGTACAGGTGTACCGCTCACTTTTTTTCCGCAACTCGAACATACCGCAAATCCAATTGCATATCCCATTGTGTCAGTATTTTGCTAAACCACCTTTTGCTTTAATTACAGACTTTAGTCTGCTGGGATATGTCTCTTCCAGCTTTGCACATCCAGACAGTGTAATATTTGCCTAATCTTCTTTGCAGAACCGCTCCAGTTCCGTTACATTTGATGGTGACCGTTTGTGGACTGCAGTCTTCAAGTCATGCCACAGATATTCAATGGGGTTTAAGTCTGGGCTCTGACTAGGCCAGGGAAGGACATTCACCTTTTTCTCGTTCAACCACTGTGTGGTCATTTTTGCTGTGTGCTTTGGGTCATTGTCATGTTGGAAGGTAAACCTTCTTCCCATTGACAACTTCCTGGCAGAGGGCAGCAGATTTTCCACAATAATTTGATGGTATTTTGCCCCATACATTAGTCCTTCTATCCTGACAAGTGCTCCAGTGCCTGCTGCAGAGAAACACACCCATAACAGGATATTACCACCTCCATGCTTTACTGTAGGGATGGTGTTATTTGGATAGGGAGCTGTATTAGATTTCCTCCAGATATATTGTTTGGTCTTGAGGCCAAATAATTCAATTTTAGTCTCAACTGACTATAACACCTTTCTCCATGTGGCCTCAGAATCTCCTAAGTTTGTTATGGCAAAGCTCAGTCGTAACTGCATGTTGCCTTTCTTGAGTAGTGGCTTTTTTCATGCAACCCTCCCATACAAGCCACATATGTGGAGAATTTGTTATATTGTTGTCACATGAACACAATGACCACTCTTTGTCATAAATGCTGGCAAATGATTCAGAGTTGCTGTGGGCCTCTTGTTAGCTTCTCTGACCAGTTTTCCCCTGGCTCTTTCATCCAGTTTGGACCAACATCCTGATCCAGAGAGGATCTGTGTTGTACCAAATACCTTCCACTTCTTAATAATAGAATTTACTGTGCTTCTAGGCATTGATAAAACCTTTGATATTTTCTTGTATCCATCTCCTGACTTGTGCCTGTCCACAACATTATCCCGGAGATCTTTTGACAGTGCTTTGCCACCCATAGTTGATTGTTTGCTTCAGGGACTGAGATGCTCCAGGAAAGTTGTTTTCATGCTGAGATAATCACAGACATCCCAACCTGCAAAAACTCATTTCAGGGAGGTTGCTTCTTCCGCTACTGCTCCGCCACCCCCCCACTCCCAGTTATATATTGGACACCTTGAAACTATAAATAAGATAGAATTATCATTAAAGTAGCTTCCCACTAAAGTCACATTAAAAAAAGTAGCTTTATTGCATAACCACATACAACAAACCTATTTTCCAGTGATCGTACGCTTGTTGAATGCTTAAATATTTTAGAATACGAAGTTTAATTACGTGCAGTAAATAAGGTAGTATTTGTGTTTTATTTTATTAAAATCAGTGGGGGCTTTTTGGTTACTGATGCATGCTTTGAGGGTTCAATAACATCCCAGCAACTAAAGGCATTACTAAAAGTAACACTTTTCCGGATTTGGGCCACATTTGATCATGGTACTTGGTGTGTCAGGGAGATTGCATTCCATTCGCTGGCATCAGGGAGCCGCTATTACAATCAGGGAGACTCCCTGAACTTCAGGGAGAGTTGGGATGTCTGTAATCAATATGCCCACAGCTGATCACAGTTAACCCCTTAATGACCGGGCCATTTTTCAATTTTCTTACCCTTAATGACAATGGCTATTTTTACATTTCTGCAGTGTTTGTGTTTAGCTGTAATTTTCCTCTTACTCATTTACTGTACCCACACATATTATATACCGTTTTTCTCGCCATTAAATGGACTTTCTAAAGATACCATTATTTTCATCATATCTTATAATTTACTAAAAAAAAATAATAAAATATGAGGAAAAAATGGAAAAAAACACACTTTTTCTAACTTTGACCCCCAAAATCTGTTACACATCTACAATCACCAAAAAACACCCATGCTAAATAGTTTCTAAATTTTGTCCTGAGTTTAGAAATACCCAATGTTTACATGTTCTTAGCTTTTTTTGCAAGTTATAG
This sequence comes from Bombina bombina, assembly GCF_027579735.1. Taxonomy (NCBI): domain Eukaryota; kingdom Metazoa; phylum Chordata; class Amphibia; order Anura; family Bombinatoridae; genus Bombina; species Bombina bombina. The sequence goes on from NC_069506.1 coordinate 14,446,178, forward strand.
GGCCATAAATACAAGTAGCACTTCGCTATTTCCAAACCACTTTTTTTCAAAATTAGCGCTAGTTACATTGGAACCCTGATATCTGTCAGGAATACCTGAATATCCCTTGACATGTATATATTTTTTGTTAGAAGACAACCCAAAGTATTGATCTAGGCACATTTTGGTATATTTTATTCCACCATTTCACCGCCAAATGCGAGCAAATAAAAAAAAAACTTTACATTTTTCACAATTTTAGGTTTCTCACTGAAATTATTTACAAACAGCTTGTGCTATTATGGCACAAATTGTTGTAAAAGCTTCTTTGGGATCCCCTTTGTTCAGAAATAGCAGACTTATATGGCTTTGGCATTGCTTTTTTGTAATTAGAAGGCCGCTAAATGCTGCTGCGCACCACACGTAAATTATGCCCAGCAGTGAAGGGGTTAATTAGGTAGGTTGTAGGGAGCTTGCAGGGTTAATTTTAGCTTTAGGGTAGAGATCAGCCTCCCACCTGACACATCCCACCCCCTGATCCCTCCCAAACAGCTCTCTTCCCTCCCCCACCCCACAAATGTCCCCGCCATCTTAAGTACTGGCAGAAAGTCTGCCAGTACTAAATAAAAGGAGTTTTTTTTTTTTTTTTTATAAAAAAAATAAAATATTTTAGCTGTGATGGACTCCTGCCTTAGCCCCAACCTCCATGATCCCCCCCCCCCCAGCTCTCTAACCCTCTCCCCTATCTAATTGCGGCCATCTTGGGTACTGGCAGCTGTCTGCCAGTACCCAATTTGCACAAAAACAAAAGTATTTTTTGCTTTTTTTCTTTTTTGGGGGGTTTTCTGTAGTGTAGCAGCCCCCCACAATACCCCTACCCCCCTCCCCCTCCCAGATCCTTTTATATGATTTTAAAAAAAAAATCTTTCCCCCCCCCTTCCCTCATTGGTGTCAGTGGCCAGCTAATGTGCGCACACGCACGCGCGCCCCCCGCACGCTCCCGGCACCCGGCGTGCACATTGCACTTCTAGGAACCGGATGCCGGGTAGCAATGGGCCGCCCACCCACCTCCCTGTTGCGCTCCCACCCACCAACGAACTACCGGTGCAGAGAGGGCCACAGAGTGGCCCTCTCTGCATCGGAGTCTTCTAAAAAGGTATTGCAGGATGCCTCCATATGGAGGCATCACTGCAATACCCTGAGAGCTGCTGGAAGCGATTGCGATCGCTTCCAGCACTCTCCTAGACAACTGACGTACCAGGTACGTCCATTGTCATTAACTACTTGTTAATGCATGACGTACCTGGTACGTCAGTTGTCATTAAGGGGTTAAAGAGTAAATGGCTTTGTGTGTGCCATTGAGAAGGTGATTATCTATACATGATCAAGTTTACAAGTAATTTTAGGAGGGGGTGATCCTTTTTCCAACTCAGTGATTCTGTTTTTGAATTGTCTTTATTTTTGCCTGACATGTTGGTGTTATATCTTTCACTTGGATGTCATAAGTTTCACTGAGTAATTACACCAGGATAAACAAAAACTGTGTCTGTCTTTATTTCTGGCCGCAAAATGCCACTGTATATATGTGTGTGTGTGTATATATATATATATATATATATATATATATATATATATATACACTTCCAGGTGAACCCAGCACTCTCACAGCTTTAACAACATCTGGGGTGCATGAGAAATTGCACATAAATAATCCGATAATCCAAAGAAAAGGAAGGCAAACATAAAACTACAAAATATCTTACCACCTCTTAAGTGCTCCCAAAGTTTCATCCCGTGTGAACCGTTCTGCCACATCAGGAAACTCCGCAGTGTACACCCAGCGCAACTGCGCATGTGCCGGCTGCACTATGGAGCACCATCTGGGCCAATAGAAGAAAAATGCAACCTTAAAAACATGCATAACATCAATGCAAAAAGTCACAAAAATAATTTTACAGTACCATGGATACAACTTGCTCTATAGGCATAACTATTACTAAGGTCACCAGGGGCCTCAACACTATATTCCTTAAAGCGCACATATACATAGTCCATTTAGACCCTAGATTTCTAATAGTCCTATCATAACATGTCATTATGAAAATGAATAGAACACTGTCAGAGAGGGTACTGTTATGTTTACCATCAACTAATGATCTATTAAAGTTAGGTAACATCAAGATTAAAGCTATTGCCGAATAATGTCTCTAAAACACATGGCTAGCAATAATGGAACTTCATAATATACAATTACATTGGCAATTCCCGATAGATAGCCGGAGAGCCAATGAAAGGTATACTAAACACTAACTTTCATACATTAGTGAATCCCAAATAAGTGCCAGATAGAATGGAGAAATTACATATTGGCAGATTAGAGGTACCTTAAATGAAATAACACACCAAAATCATGAGACAATGATAGTATGTTACAGATGATAAATTCTAAACAAATACTAGATAGAATAGAAAAAATATATATTGGCAGTTTAGAGGTACCTTAAGTAGAATAACACACCAAAATCATTGATATCATGTTACAGATAGTAGTGGAGGTCAAAAGTAGTATTAAGCCCTTTTGGCATAAGAGCATCCAAGGTATATATCCATTTTAACTCCCTTTGGAGAAGCATCTTACCTCTATCACCACCTCTTGTGGGTGCAGGGATGTGGTCTATGATTATATACCTAAGATAAGAAACAGTATGTCCGTGTGTCAAAAAATGTCTAGCCACTGATTGCTCAGCACTGCCAACATGAAGTGCAGTGCATATTGCAGACGATGGTTAGCCATCCTTGTCCTCAGGTCGTCTTTGGTCTTCCCTATGTCAAATTTCCCACAGGGAAATGTAGCATATACACTATATATGTAGTGGTACACATAACCCTGTAGTTAATGGTGTACCATTTATTCATCCATAAATGGACAAAATATTTGTTTTGCGATAGACCACCAAAGGTTACGCATCCATTGCATCTATAGCAACTGTTCCGTTTCGGGGTCATTAGCCCCGTCCTCAGACCATTATTAGTAATGGTCTGAGGACGGGGCTAACAACCCCGAAATGTAACTATTGGATGTATTGAATAAAATACCACTTTTATAAAACCCGGCGAGTGCGTTTCCTTACGCTTGTTGTTTTATATATATATATATATATATATATATATATATACACAAAGGTGTTTCAGCAATACCCAATGCTAACAGGTGTAAAAAATCCAATACATAGTCATGAAATCTCCATAGACAATAGGTCATACTGAAGAGCTGAGGGACTTTATTAGGTTTTTGTGGATGTGTGCTGTTATTGTGATATTGCCACAAGTCTGTGTGAATTTTCTGCCCCACTAGATCTGCTCTGGTCATCTGTAAGTGCTGTTATTGTGCAGTATATTTTACAAGAGACAAAGAGCGCAGGGAACCTCTAAGTGTAGTAAGTCAAATTTACACACTTTAATATAAAAAGACAAATTCACACTATTTAACTTCATAAAAAATCTATATACAGCATAAAAAATAAAATAACCAGGAGTTCTTTAGTGTACACAACAAAATCTCATCAATCACTGTTTCCTTCTCCTATTACTCAATGTGGCTGAAACCAGATCACAGGTGTCCTATTTAACTGCATTTATCTGTGCACGATTAGTAATGTCCACCAGGTCTTTGCAGGAGAAACAAGTCTTGCTACCACTATTCCATTCCTCTTGAAACCGGTGTCAGGGGCAGTCTGGGCAGCATGACGCTGAGGCTCCAGGAAGGTAGCATTGGGCATGGACAATGGAAGTGTTAAGAAACAGCAACAGCCCAGGCATGAAGTGGTAGATCCTAGACATGCACAGAGTTCTGAAGTACATAAAAATAAATTATCATCTGTTGCATCACTTACTACAGGGTTCCAAGCTAACTCTGGAAGCAACATCAGCACATGAACTGTACATCAGGAGTTTTATGTAATGGGTTTCTATGGCCAAGCAGCCGAGGCACAAGCCTCACATCAGCATGCCCTATGCCAAGCAGTAGAGTGGTGTAAGGCATGTTGCCACTAGACTCTGGAGCACTGGGAACTAGACGTGTGCAGCAGTGAATAATTTGTTTCAGACAAATCATTCATAATGAATATTCTGAAAATTTGTGTTTTTCACAATATTCATTTGCTGCACTATTCATATTTGTTTAGTTTAAAATAAAAATAGGAGCATATGGTTATATCTATAATTTAGTGCTTAGTTTATTTAATCTGTTGCATTATTCAGTTATAAAGAAGAAAAATATAAGCATAATTAAACACAAAAAACTCTTTACATATAAAGCCTAAAACTGCTAACAGTATATTACCTAAAATATGCAAAATAAACATTCCGCTATTTGTGCTATTGGAAAAACTTTTAACAAACTATTCCAGTATGTGAGTAGGAGGACCCTGCACAGAAAGTGATAACTTGGAGCACATTGCCATTAATGAGATACCGTAATGTTTGCTGCTGTTAAAAAGGTTGTGGGAGTGGAAATCCTAGCTCATATCACATATACACAGCATAGAGGAGAGGGTGTGACCTCTTGCAAAACTTTCTGCCTTCCAGGAAGCTCACTCCCCACCATTGTACAATCCATGCTGGGAATTAGAGTCTAGAAATGCAGTGGCACAATACTGAGAGGAAAATCGTGAATTACAAAACAATTACAATTACAGCAAACGGTTACAAAACACAGATGGAGGGGCTCAGCTGTCCTTACGCGTTTCACGCCCTTAGGCGCTTACTCATAGAACCTGAGCACAGGTAAAAACGAAGCTATGTTTAAAGGCCCAGTATCCAATCAGATGCATTATTAAAATGACGTGTGTCTGTAGTAAATGCATGTATAGAGTAAATACTCGTGGGTAAAGGGCCATACTTAAAGATAGCCACATCTAAAATCAAAATTGACATTTACATGCGGAGATGATAAAAAAGATTGGCTAAACCCTAGGATACTTCATAAGAATTTCTTAAGAATAGAGAAAGACAAATCACATGACTGAATAACTTATGGCATTTAATACTTACTAATCTACCCTACATGAAAAAATTCATAAGTTGTTAGCTAATTCATAAGTTACTAAGCAAAATATATATTCACAATTGATATTCATACACAATAAGCGGAACAATAAACATGCAACATAATATATAAATAAATAAATAGATATATTCATCCATAAGTGCATGAGTGCAAATATATATGTAAATCAATTATATTTAATAATATTTAAATTTTTGAAAATAATAACCTCAAATTATTACTATTAGATTGCATATTGGTGTGCAGAGACAATTCTGGTAATAATGATAATAATAAAAATAATAATAATAATGGTTATAACTTTCATGATGTCACTCTACAAAGTAACGCATGTCCCATTCGACATTCATGCCCTGTAGGGATTGTTTTTTCAATTTATAGATCCAGAAGAGTTCCTACTTATCTAGGATCTTATTTAGATTCCCTCCCCTTAAGGGAATTTTGGCTATGTCTATGATTCTTATTTTAAGATTAAGGACATTAGTTAGATGAAAGAGATTAAAATGCCTGGCTACAGCCGAATCCTTGTTGTAATTTTTAACATCTCTCAAATGCTCTCTGGCACGTGATCTGAAATCTCTGGAAGATTGTCCCACATATTGAACCCCACACATATTACAATTCAATAAATAAATAATATTCTTAGTAAGACATGTTGCATAGAATTCAATATGGAATATGTCTCCTGTGATGTGGCTGGCAAATATACTGCCAAACTCCATATTGTCACAAGTAAG